>NC_140296.1:36267433-36548871 GCF_964211825.1 Aythya ferina | reverse complement strand
TCCAGTGCTTCAAACTGTCAGAGCAAAGTGCCAGCAGTCAACTCATTTTTGAATGTCAATCTCCAAAGACATTTTGGTCCTGGGTACATACAGATAAACACAGCAGTGTTGTGAGAAGTCTGGATCTTCCTCTGAAAGTCACAATATTTTCCTATGTTTAACTCAAGGTTATCAAAAAAGTTTAATTTTTACACGTAGGAAGGTAATACAAGTTTATCTACTAGAGCTCTTTCCCTCAGTGCCAACAGGAATATAATTCTTTCCTCCTTCTGGTGTATAGCATGAGTGGACTGCCTAAGCATGTTTCTTATCTTCATACTTATTTTCAAGAAACATTATATATGAGGCTTTAGGTTATATAGAAAATGAATTATGCATGTGACGGTATGGTACAGCCCTCAGTCAGCCTATTTCTAGTGCCTACTCTGCCTCTTCTACCTTCATATATTATGATCAAAAATAATTTTGTTTTTCTAAAGTTTCTTTTTTTTTTTTTTTTTTCATATTACCCCTGGGGAGAAAATACTTCGTATTTCTCCCTAACAAATGTTATTTTCAAACACAATGAGGTTATTTTTAAAGCACTAAAGATTAACTAAAACAGCAGGAAGCCAAAGGAAGGTGATATCTCTTCAGAAAGCAAGACAACAGCTTGGGAAAGCTGAGGGTTTTGTTGCTATTGGTTTGGTTTGTTTTTGTTTTGTTAGTTGGGGGGAGGAGGGATTTTTTTTTTTTTTTTAAAGTGGGAGTACACAGGTTAGGTGAGAAAGTAGATTTATAAAAATGTCATTAGTTACTTGTCTCTTTCTGACTCCACTGCCAGTTATAAAGTTTGATTATTTGATACTGACAATTCTATTTATGAATGACATACTGATACAGTTGGTCATCTGCTATAGTTTGTTTTTCTTTAACACGGTAGGGCTGTTGGGTAAAGTCAGATGTAAATTAAAGACAAACCATCCCACAACAATGTATTGAGTTTTCTCTTTCCAGATTAGGAATTTTAACAATAGCAAATTTTTGGCTCACCTGGTGCCAAAAGCCTTTCTTTCTCAGGAATGTTTCTGAAGCTGTTCTCAGGCCAGACCACTTTGTAACACAGCAAAGCAAAACTGCAAAGATGGAAGCCTTTTGTGTAGTGAGTGAAGTTAATTGGCCTCTTGTTACTTCTAATGAGGGAAGTTTCTCTGCCTGTTTCCCAACATACAAAATTTTAATTTCTATATACAGCAGTCTATGGAACAGCACATATGCTGCCTTGAGTCAGTCTGGAACCATTCCACCTTCCACATCCCCACAGTTTTCTTAAGAGGAAGTGAACTGAATGCCTCCATCTGAAGCAATAAATATAAAAGTACTACAGAACAATCTACATCCTATCCCCCTTCATGCAGCACCAATGGCCATGCAGAGCCAGGAATTTCTACAAACAATTGAGTGTGTGATTAGCAGATGAAGTGTAATGGTCACTCACCGGTCTTCCTGGGAACCCAGTAAGTCTCAGTGTTGAGGATAAATACACAGTCATGTGAGGTATTTGGGTCTTGATCAAGAAAAGGATTCAGACATTATAATGATCAGGTGCCTACCCATACTGTGTGTGAGGAATGCACATTGCCAGTGGAAAGTTATCATATTCAGTATGGAATCCAAAGTGCACCTAAAATGCACAGAAAAAAACACATGAATTTGGCGTATCATGTGGAACTGGCAAAAGCTAACTAACAAATAAAGTGGAAGATCTTGCTAACTCCTAAACACTCTTCCTCAGTCATGGCTCAGATGGATCTCCTGAAAGTATCTTCCTTGGCAAAGCTTCTACCATCAGTCCATTTTACAGAACTAGAGTAGCAGCTCATGTGCATTTACCTGTGTCCTAAAACAAGATGTTCCCTCTTCCTCCATCCCTCGTGGAAAGTTGAGTCCTCTTCACTGAGTCAAAGGCTCTACCTAGCCTTCATTTTTTTCCAGTGGATGGTCACATCAATCTGTAGCTTTAAGCAAAATTCAAAATACATTTGGTGAGTACGAATGTGTGATATTTCTCCTGAGTGGGCTTTAGACACCTTACAGAGATCCATTTTAAATGGATCGCTGATCAATCTATAAGCTGTTCTGAGTTCTACTCCGTGGCATATAATTATTCTCAAGTATTGTAAAGGGAGAATGGAGAACAAGCATCCATCTTAAGTTGGTGTGAGTTCCTCTGTTCCTTATAAGAGGGAGGGAAAGAGAGGAAGGGAGGGCATTTTGTTTGTCTGTGTTTTTTGTTTTTGTTTAAATTACCTCAACACTGAAACTAGCTAAGGGTACAAATTACTGAAGGAAACAAAAAACAAACAAACAAACAAACAAAAAAAACACAAATGAACAAAAGTCATGAACTTCTTTTAAAATTCTAAAAGTACTATCTGAAGTGTGCAATGCCACTGGTGTTACAAAATTCAGTGACCTACAATAGCTGTTGTTGCTTTCATTGACCTATAATAATAATTGACCTGGACTGGAACTAACAACACTCAAGAGCACATTTCCAATTTTCCAAATGGTCCATTTATCAAGACACACACACACACATGCACATACACACACAAAAGTTGATGTTACCTAGCTTTTAGTCTGCTTATGCTTTTGGTAACAATAGAAATATAATCATAAAACTATAAGGTAATGAATTTAATATCAAATAATTAATTACAAATCAGTAGACAGCTGTATAGAACATCAAAGATAATTTTGTCTTCAAAAAAAAACAATAAAAATATCAATAATCATCATGTTACAATATACAGAAACAACAGTGTTTTTGTTTATAAAAGCTAATATAAGGAATTGCAAAATTGAAAGACGATGAATATAGAATCATAGAGTTATGGAATCATTTTAATTTGAAAAGACCTTCAAGATAATCCACAAGTCCACCCCTAAACCATATCCCTAAGTGCCCCTTCCACACATCTCTTAAATACACCCAGGAACAGTTAGTTATTCCACCACCTCCATGGGCAGCCTATTCCAATCCTTAACCAACCTTGCTATAAGGAAATTCTTTCTGATGTCCAGTCTAAATCTTCCTTGGTACAATCTGAGACTGTTGCCTCACACCTTATCACTTGTCACCTGAGAAAAGAGACTGATATCCTCCTGGCTGCAACCTCCTTTTAGGTATTTATGGAGTGACAAGGTCTCCCTCTAGCCTCATTTGCTCCAGATCAAACAGCCCCAGTTCCTTCATTCACTCCTCATATATGTTTTTTTCTAGTCCCTTCACCACTTTTGTTGCTCTTCTCTTCACACACTAGAGCAACTTCTCTAAGGAGTTCTCAAATTCTTCTTGTAGTGAGGGGCCCTACACTGAACACATTATTCGAGATTTTATCTCATCAGTGCTGCATAAAGAGGGACAACCACTTCTCTAGTCCTGCTGGCCGCACCATGTCTGATGCAGGCCACGCTACCATTGGCCTTCTTGGCCACCTGGGCACACTGTTGGCTCATGTTTTTCTGGCTGTTGACAGCTCCTTCATCTCCTTTTCTGCTGGCAACTTTCCAGCCACTTTTCCCAAAGCCTATACCCCTGCATCAGGTTGTTATGACCACCTTGTTGAATGTCATGAATGCCCATTGATCTAGCCTTTTTTTTTTTTTTTTTTTTTTTTTTTCAGAGCCTTCCTACCCTTAAGTAGGATGTTTCTGTTTCAGAAGGTTAAGCATGGCAATACAAGTGTGAGGGGAATGAAAGCCTCTCACTAACAATTTGTGCACTGCACATACATAAGGCATCATACATATCACAGATATTTCTGTTTTATGATCTTTAGACATCCACAAAATGGTTTCACTATCACGAAAATTTCTAGCTTACACAGTGCCAGCTACTTCTTTCAGAGGTTAATCTTCCTATTTTTATTCAGCAAAAGAGTAGACATAATCCTTAAAGTTTCAGACTCATCAGACAGATCTGAGTTAATATTAGATGGAATATGAAAAAAAATAAATATTATTTATTATACTCTTATATATAATAATATTGTCATTATTATTTATAATATATATATTTTTTCTTTTGCCATGGTTCACTTAGTATCTCTTCCCCTGTCTTGATCTTCCAATTTCTGAATGCTTTTAAAACTTAAACAAATTACTTATTATCATATGAAGCATTCTTTCAGGAAAAACATTTTAATGTCAATGACCATATGTGGAAAAATACCTTGCATAATATGCAGAACACACAGGAGTGATATTTTGGGTTTGTCTTTTGTAATTTTTTGTTTATTTTTTGCCTGTTTGTTTGATTTTATCTTTGTGGCATGATACACATAATCCAAATGTGAACATACTAAGTTTCGGTTACATTAAAGCTCTCTGGATTGTTTCTTTGTGTTCTGCTTCAAGATCTCCTCGGTAAATTTATTTATAGTACATATTCAATTGAAAATATTATAGTACATATTCTATTGAAAAGAAGACTGAGAGGGGATCTTATCAATGTTTATAAGTACCTTAAGTGTGGGAGACAGAGGAATTTGGCCAATCTCTTTTCAGTGGTTTGTGGGGACAGGACAAGGGGCAATGGCCACAAAACGGATCACAGGAAGTTCCGCACAAACATGTGAAATAACTTATTCACCGTGAGGGTGATGGAGCACTGGAACAGGCTGCCCAGGGAGGTTGTGGAGTCTCCTTCTCTGGAGATATTCAAGGCCCGTCTGGATGCCTACCTGGGCAGCCTGCTCTAAGGAACCTGCTTTGGCAGGGGGGTTGGACCCAATGATCTCTTGAGGTCCCTTCCAATCCCTACAATTCTGTGATTCTCTACATAGAAGTGCTATATAGGCAGATACCAATTTTGAAAAGATGTACCTAAAAGGCAATCTACTAAGTAAAAGTTATTCCAGCTGGCTGTACCATGCTCATCTTCATTGGCTAGACAAATGGAATCAAGATATTTATATCCTCAAAGAATAGGAAAATACTAACATCATAGTTGACGTGTTAAAACTGCCATTTGAGAGAGTACATTCCTAAAATAAAATGTGAACATTGGATTAATTGTTATTTCATCTATAAGAAGAGTCGTAAGGAGGATCTGGGGAACTACAGATCTGTCAGCCTGACCTCGGTGCCAGGAAAGGTGATGGAACAGGTCATCTTGAATACAATCACACACTGTATGTGGGACCACCAGGCCTAGTCAGCATGGGTTCATGAAAGGCAACTGCTGCCTGACCAACCTCATCTCCTTCTCTGATCAGGTGACCTGCCTGGTGGATGAGGGAAATCCTGTTGATGTAGTCTGCCTGGAATTCATCAAGGCCTTTGACACAGTCTCCCACAGTATTCTTCTGGAGAAACTAGCAGACCAAGGCTTGGACAGGTACGCTCTTAGCTGGGCCAAAAACTGGCTGGATGGAAAGGCCCAGAGAGTAGTGGTAAATGGAATGAAAACCATCTGGAAATGCTGGAAATGCCTTCTGAGTTTTATTAAACTGCTTGCTGCATTTCTGATGTCTTGAATTAAATGGTTATTATGTGGAGCCCTAGAAATGTGCAGCACTGAGGAAAAGGAAGAAGTCAAACAGTAAAGTTGACTTTTTCAGCATTGCTTAAAATATATATTTTTTTTTTGTCAAATGAAAGTGCTATCAAATTGGAGGTAAAAATTTCAAATGTATTCTTCCTATCAGGTATATTCTGAGTTAAATCTGATTTAATCTGAGTCCAATAATACACATATGAAAAAAAATGGTTTCAGTTGAATAGAGCTACTAGATCGTAACACAATGCATTGAGTTTCTGAAACTGATTTTTTTTTCCTTTCCTATCATATGTAATTATTGTCTAATATGGTTGTGAAGTAACATCAGAGAATATTTCTTGATTAATGATAAGTGTGCTGCTGTAGACCAATATTTAGTCTCTTCAGATTCAACAGGGGTCTCCAATTGTTAATTATTCTAAAATTGTGGTTTAAAGCCATATCTGCAGTGTAACTATTGTGACTACACACTCAGCATTCTCTTTCTTAATAATCTACAGATAAAAAACAGATAAAATTTAAATAACTATATCAGAGTTATTCCCTCTAGCCTGCATTTTTAGTCAGAAGAAAAACAGACATGTCCAAAGGACATTTTATCTCATCTGTTTGAGACACTTCTCTCTTTCAATTCCATAAAATATCTTTTTAGATATCTAAGTTAGATCAAGCAAATACTTCCTATTCTAGTGAGTAACCCTCTCTTTCTGTAACACATGAAAGCTGAACAAAAAGGAAGTAAGATTTTGATGTGACTAAAGGCTTTTGAAAACTCAAGAAAATCTGTTTATTCATTAACTTCAGGTAACCTTGGCTCTCACAGTTTGTTAATGTCTGCCAATAAAACCTCGTCCATTTGCAGAAAAAAAATGCTATTAACATACCTCAGTAGCAATTTGAGTGATCAAATCAACAATATGAAAAAAAAAAAAAAGAAAATAAATTAAAAAAAAAAAAGAAAAGAAAAAACAGTCAGCTACAAGGCTTCTGAGGCATAAAGCAAATATATTTGTTTGTTTGTTTGTTTCTTTACATAAAAGGTTTACTATGCCCTTATGCCCTCAGTTATTTAGTTTCACTGTCTTCATTTCATCAAGGGCATAAAAATGTACTAAAACCCACTAGGAGTTGGTCAATTCCCTTGTCTAAATAACAGAAGCAATTTATCACAAAACCAAGATCACAATATAATTATCCCAGTCTGGTAAAAAGTTTTTTGTGGTCTTTTTGGTGAGAAAGGAGTAAATTAGTACTAGGGAATTTGAGTAATCAAATCCATTAAGAATTTTTGCCTGAATACAGTCCAAGGGAAGATGATGGACTCTGGTCCCTTGAAAAATTCAAAATACTTAATTGTCAAGGAAGCGACTGTACTTTCTGAGTGGCCAAAGACCTCAGGTGAAACTACAACATAAAGTATGTATTTCAGAGCAAAGCTAAGTAGTTCATCTGATAAGGTAAAATATGTACAGCTGGCTGTTCCAGAGGAACTAAGAGAAGAGAAGCTGGAATACACTGGAGCTGCAACAATCGTGGGGAAGAAAATAATAATTAAAAAAATATATATCTGTATTACTGCATTGTACCCACTATCTGCCAGTTACCATTTTCCAATTTCCATCTCAGAAAACAAAATGGAATTGCAGTCTGTGATTGGAGGGGCAACCTGATACATGGAAGCCTACATGGAGACCAGAATAAAGATACAAAGGCACACACCTCTGTATCTGATAACCACTTGGCATACTTCTTCTGTGTTCTCCAGTACTGGGAGCAGTATGCTACTCAGCATTAGGAGGCTATAACTTCAGCTAAGAAGCCATCTCTTAATGTGAATGTGAAGTCAATTAAAAGACATATTCATGACACACTCATAATTTACAAGCAGTATGTAGAAGATTAGCTGGAAGAAGCTGGATTACTGTCCCCAAACTAATGTGATAAGGGCCATCACAAAGACTTAAGGTATTAATAATTTCTATCTGTATCATATTAGTTCTGTACCTCAGTATGTGCTTCGACTTGTATGAAACAAAAGTTGTATCGTTATTATTTTAAGCCTTCCAAAATTTCAGTGAAAGTGAACGTTATTACACTGTGTAACACAGTGTAAAAAGTAGTGGTTAAAAAGAGGAAAGAGATGATCTGGAATATGAGCTAAATCCTTACTTCCTAATTACTGCAAAAAAAAACGTATGCATAGTTGATAAGCTTTAGTTTTTCTTTAAAAAAAATAATGTTGTGATCAGACTAGAAATATATTTAAAGTAATATTTCTCACTGTCAGAATATTTTTTTTTCTAGACAAAAAGAGACATATGCAAAACAGCTGGGATCATATGCAAAACATCATAACCAAAGAACTTGTATTTTTATGAAACCTCAAAAGAATTTGAGGGAAAAGTTGGTCAAATCTATCAAATGCAGTTGGTTCAAAGACTGCAGGATGCTTTTTGTCAAATGTATTTTCTCCTCCAGTGTTTAACAACTGATATGTGTGTTAACAAGTAGTTCCCAACAGCTGAGATAACTAGAAAAGAAAGCCTCATACACATCTTTCAGCCTTCCTATCAAACACATGCAAGAGTGCACAAAGAACCAGTCCTTGAAAACATTACTGGAGATCTGAGCAATGCATATCCAAAGAGATGTCAATCTTCCAGATCCAATTCTTCTGTAGCTAATCTTTACCCCAAGTTTTTGACCATCTTTCAATGTCATAAGGGAAAACAGTGCCAAGATACCTCTCCCACTATGTGCTTGAAAACAGGATGATCATGCTTGGTCTGATCTACAGTGACATGGAATGATCACAGCTTTCAGTATAAATGTGCGCACCAGATGCTCAGCACCTCTGCAAGCAAGGTCACTATCATAGAGTATGACACACTCATAGAGTCTTTCACATTGTAATCCACAACCCTGCACAGGAAGTTTAGAATATAAGCCATTTCCTTACTGAGCAGCAAAGCTCAGTAAGGAAAAAAAAGTTTATATCACTAAGAGTTAAAAGAACCTCCTTGACTTGTCCTATATTTCTTGCAGTTCAAACTCTTCAGAGAAGTGACAGCCTGTTAGTAAGGTCTTGTACCTCACTCAGTTTTTCTGGGACTGGGAAACAATACTAACACCAGTGTTTCCACTCTGACTGAGTTTCCCCACTGAAAGGCACCTAGGGGTCACACTGACTACTACAGTAACTTTTTTTTTTTTGTCAGCTGAATCAGTAGAATCTCACTGATGGTTCTTTCGCACCACAGCCTTGCTCAGTAGAACCACAGGCTCTAACAGATAAGTTTTTTGGTAGGTTGAGAGGACTGTCTGTATCTCTTGTAAATGTTGGTCAGAGTTGCCAAACTTAAATAAAATAAAATAAAAAATTGCATTTGAGATTTCCTTTCAGAAGTGATGGTCCAGATTGATTCATCTGGAAATGTTTCTATTTTCCACTGGAACACTGCCCACAGAAACAAGCCATTCAATTGAGTATCAATACCTCCTATAGCCTCTTTAATTAAGTCAAATTAATACTCTGTTTTACCATAGTAATAATATACTTCTTCCCATGTATTATAAATAACTATGGCACTTCCTGGATGGCTTGTCACTTGACTTCACTCGTGTTTTGCAACTTACTTGGATCTGTGGCATTTCAGGAATCCCACAGCAATGCTCCTACTTGTTCCTTCTTATTCACTAATTACAAACAGAATCTTGGATGCAATACTCCTGTGGGTGGAATATACCTGAATATAGAAACATAATAAAAGCAATGAATATTTTCCTGGGACTTTGAAAGTGGCTCACAAAAACACACACACACACACACAAAAGTGCAAATATATCTCTTCTAAACTGCTTCTTTCCCACCCCTCATACCATATCCCATACACAGCTAGAATACTTCTCCTTAAACTGGAGATTTATTGGACAAATTAGTCTTCAAGGAGCCTTTAAGACTTAGATGTTGTTGGTATCTAACGAGATAAAATATTATAGAGGTACCAGCTGCTCCAGAAAACTTTACATTCTGCTGCTACACTTGTGGTTTAATAAAAGAAAATGTATCAGGTGTAATGAAAAACTGGCTACTGTAATAGCAGAGGCATAGAGGCATCCCTACTCTATCAGAATGGTTAAGAATGATGGTTAAGAAAAAGTGTACAGTAATAGGTCAGTAATTTTAAGAGGATAAGATGAAAGAGAGATAAACTGAGATATCAGTGGAAAATAAAAGTTTAAGATATAATTTTATAGGGACTTCAGATTCATTCGCAAAAAGACGACTGATTCACTAAAACTAGGATTATAATCAGTCTATGAAATTCAAACTCCACATATATCAGTGTCAAAACCTAACTGAAATCCAAATGAGTCAATATTTCTCCATTGAAATGAATAAAATCAGAGCAGATGTGAGTCAACTAAAAGCATCTGTCATGTCCAGCTAAAACTAACCAGAATGGGATTGAGTTTATGTGTGCTTTTCAAACTGAATGATCTGCAGAACAGTTCACATGGATGAGAATTTAGTAAAGGACTTGGATACTTCAGTTCCTCTCTTAAATTATACATGTTTGCTGTGAACTGTATATACTGTACTGACTGTTCTATTTGTGTTAAAATTGAATGGTAAAGATATAAACTATTTATAAGGGTAGTACATATTGAGTGGTTTCCAAACCCTAGAGATTAGTGAATAATAAATATAGCTGGCCCTCTTATTAGTACCGTAATGTTCTAATGTTTAAGTTACTTATGATTTTTGTGCTAATGTCATTTCTGGATTGAAGTGGATATTTAAATGGTAGTATATTTCAGAGGGATCCAGTGAATAAAACAGAGCCTGATTCTGCTGCCACTGACTTTGCAAAGAATAGGGCAAAACTCCAATTCAGACAAACTATATCATAGTATTTACATGTCATGGCTGGAGGATAATAGGCAAAGGAATTAATGCGATTTGTTTATGGCGTTGGAGGAAGTCAGTGTTGGATATTTATGATTCCATTCTGCTCTGCTGCATTCTGTTCTGTTCTGCTCTGTTCAGTTATTTTCTATTCTACTCTACTCTACTCTACTCTACTCTACTCTACTCTACTCTACTCTACTCTACTCTACTCTACTCTACTCTACTTTACCCTACTCTACTCTAATTTGTTTGTGCTGCTGCCTTCATCCCCAAAATATCCAAAAGCATCCCAAGAGCTGTTAAACATTATGATCTGTATTTTTCACATAGTGTTTGCTCTTGAAAGTTGTAGAATTACAAAGAACTTGGGCATAAAGCTGCCTTTGGACTCTGATTCTCATTGGAGTTGTGGGAGAAAAAGGGAAAAGTATTTTTTTGTTTGTTTCTTTTGGACTGACAGCAATACTTTTGCTGTCCTATGTGTCTTCAATATCCAAGCTGATGTCAAATGCTGGCGCAATCTGGTTGCCACAGACTGTGGAGGTGTTCAAGGTGGTCCTCAGACCATGCAATTTAGACAGTTTGATCTCTTGTAGAAACTTTACCTATATGAGGGGCAGCTCCACTGTACTTGACAAATGTGATTGCCTTCCAGAATCTTACTCCTTGAACTCTCATCAGTAGCCTGGGTCCAGACCACTGAACACTTTAAGGCTAAAGACCTAGAGCTTGCAGAGAGCCAGTGCAAGGAACACAAGGCAGGTTAGCTATCCTTTTGATAGTCTGAGATGTTAAGGAAATGTGTAATTGGTCTTGCACTATCTGAAGTTTCCCAAGAGATGATAATTTCATGACTAGTTCTATGGCAGTTTCACAGTCTAGACAAATGTGACTGGAGACTATAAAATGAGAGCGCATAATTTTCTGCCACAAGAGACCTCTGGGTTCCAAGCAGCAGGAAATTGCAGTCGCTGCTCTAATTCGGCAGGACGTGCACCTTGCACCAAGCAAGTAGTCACAGACTCCTCAAGACAGTACTTTCATTTCATGCAGACACAAGGGCTCAGCAACACTACTTAAAACTGAGCCAGCTTTTAATTCCTGCTCTGCCTGACAGCAGCCATACCACAGCATCTTTCCACAGAAGGACATCTCAGGATTTTAATTTGTTAATTTAATTTTTTATTTATTAGATCCATGGAAGGACAACTCGAGTTTCTTATTTATTTATTTATTTATTGAATCCACAGAAGGACAACTCGTGGGTTTTATTTAATATTTTTTATTTATTAAATCCACAGAAGGACATCTCGTGTCTTTTAAAAATATTTTTTATTTAAAAAAAATATTTTGATTTATTTTTTATTTTATTAAAAAATATATATATATATTTTTAAATAAATAAATAGATAAATAGATAAAGGACATATCTTGTTTTTCTCCTTACAGTTTCCAGACGGGAGCATCTCCTTCCGCTGGTGGTCCCAGTGCCTCCCTCCAAGCCCCCCAACCCCTCTCCCCTTGCCCGCCCGCCCTCCCTCTCCGCAGCCTCCACCGCATCCTCCGAGGGCGCGCACCCCCCCCCCCCCCTCCGCTCCCGCTTCCCCCTTCCTCTCCCCCTGGAGCGGCGGGGGAGTGTCGTGGGCGGTGCACAGCCCGGCTCAGCCCGGCTCGGCCCAGCCCAGCCCGGCACGGCGGAGGCGGAGGCGGGGGCATGGGCACGGTCTCGGGCTGCCGCGGGGAGGAGAGGCGCCGGGCGGGCGGCGGAGCGGGCGCGCTGCTGGGGCGCAGCCGGCGGCGGAGGCCGGGCATGGGGCCCCCGGGCAGCCGCGGCAGCACCAGCAGCGCCCGCGGCAGCCTCCAGGTGAGGGTGGGGAGGCGGGAGGGGAGGGGAGGCTCCTTCTTCCCCAGCCCGACTTCGCACGCAGGAGCAAAATTATATATATACATATATATATATGTATATGCATGCCTATATATATGTTGGGTTCTGAGTGCTTTTTTGTTGTTGTTGTTGTTGTTCCTATTTTTTTTTTTTCCACAATCGCAGCAGCCGCGAAAAGTTTTTTTCGCTGGTGCTGCCGGCTCCTCGGGTTGTAGCGGAGAGCGGCGAAAAAAAAAAAAAAAAAAAAAAAAAAGCGGTTAAAAAAAAAGAAGGGGGGGAGAGGGGAAAAGATCCCCCGGGGCGACGACACCCGAAGTTATTTCGGGGAGCCCCCTTCCCTCCGCGGGGCGCTGGGGATGCACTTGTCAGCCAACGCCGGCAACTTCCTTGGCGCTACCCCTTCGCGGCCCCTCCGCTCAACTCGTATTTAAGGGTTTTTTAAGCGGGGGGCGGCCCAGCGGAGCTGCGAGGTGTCGTGGGGACAGCCGGGGGACCGTGGTGATCAGGGGCATGCGGGAATAATGGGGCTTTGGGATCGGCGGGGGTGGTGGAGGGGGAGTTATAGGGACAGGGACCCAGGGTCGTGTTTCACCTTGCTGGTGTGGGATGGGGAGTGGGTGAGGGAATGTTTGGGAGTCTCTTGGGGTGGGAGGGTGAGTGCAGTGCTGGTGAGATGGGGGAGAAGGTCAGAGCAGGGGGTATTGGTGCCCTTGGGTCAGCCCTGGCAAGGGAGCATGTGCTAGGGTAAGTGCAGCTGGTGCTGCCTGGAGGGTACAGATGGTCATGCCTTGGGAGTAGGTGCTGTACTGGGACGGGGAGGTGAGGGAGGAGGACAAGATGTGAGATATCTCACTCCTATTAGAGGGAGAAGGCTTCAGGTTGCAGATGCTGCACTCTCTGCTCGCTGTGTCTGTAGGGGAGGCAGTGGGCAAGGGGGTGGCTGCCTCCTGTCTCTCCTCCTTCTCTAACACCACCCTCTCCCCACGCCACTGTACCTCTCTCTCCCCAGCACTTGCTCCTCTTCCTCCTCTTCGTTGGACCTTTCAACTGCTTCGCCAGTTACAGCCGCGCCACCGAGCTCTTCTACAGCCTCAACGAGGGGCTGCCCGCGGGGGTGCTCATCGGCAGCCTGGCCCGTGACCTGCGGCTGCCAACGGCCAGCGGGCAGCACCCCACGGTCCCCCAGCCACCCCTCTCCTTCACCCTGGCCTCCCGCGGCTTGGGGGGACAGTACGTGCGTCTGGACAACCGCTCCGGAGAGCTGCACACCTCGGCCCTGGAGATCGACCGGGAAGCTCTGTGCGTGGAGAGTGGTGGGGCCACTGTCTTTGGGGAGGCAGAAAGCACATCCTCCTCTTCTTCCTCCTCCTCCTCACTGTCATCTGAGTCATGTCTGCTGCTGCTGGACGTGCTGGTGCTGCCACAGGAGTATTTCCGCCTGGTGAAGGTGAAAATTGCTATCCGGGATGTCAATGACAATGCTCCCCGCTTCCCTGTGCCTCACATCCACCTCTCGGTGCCTGAGAATGCACCTGTGAACACCCGCCTGGCTATCGAACACCCTGCCCTTGACCCTGATGTGGGCACCAATGGCGTCCAGACCTATCGTCTGCGAGATAACTATGGTGTCTTCACCCTGGACGTGGAGGAGAACGAAAGTGGAGAGAGGACCCCCTACCTGATTGTCATGGGGGCTCTGGACAGAGAGACACGGGAGGAATACGTCACGGTCATCATTGCTGAGGATGGGGGCACTCCTCCGCTTGTGGGCAGTGCTACACTTACTATTGGCATCAGCGACATCAATGACAACTGCCCCCAGTTCAGTGACTCGCAGCTCAACGTCACCCTTTATGGGAATTCCAGCCTAGGGACACACGTGGCCACTGTCCACGCAGAAGACCTGGACCTTGGGTCCAATGCAGAGATCACCTACTCCTACAGCCAGAAGGTCCCTCAGCTATCCAGAGACTTGTTCCACCTGGATGAAACCACAGGAGCCATCACTCTCTCCAGTAAAATTGATGGGGATGCCCCAAGGCTCCACAGGCTGATCATATTGGGCAACGGTCCTGGTTGTATCCCTGCTGTGATCACAGTGCTAGTAACCATCATCAAAGTCATGATGAGGCCACCTGAAGTTGTCCCTCGTTTCATAGCTAATGAAGTGGAAGGAGTGGTGTACTTAAAGGAATTGGAGCCTATTAACACACCAATAGCATTTTTTACCATCAAAGACCCTGATGAAAAATACAAAGTCAATTGCTATTTGGATGGTGATGGGCCTTTCAGACTTTCACCATACAAGCCATACAACAATGAATACCTCTTAGAGACCACAAAACCTTTGGACTATGAAACACAGCAGCTGTATGAAATCTCTGTAGTTGCATGGAACTCAGAAGGATTTAATGTAAACAAAATAATCAAAATACAAGTTTTGGATGACAATGACAACTCACCAGTTTTCTCTCAACAGCTGATAGAATTATCCATTGAGGAAAACAATGTTCCCAATGCTTTCTTGACCAAACTGCATGCTACAGATGCTGACAGTGGAGAAAGAGGGGAAGTGTCCTATTTTTTAGGGCCTGATGCTCCTTCCTATTTTTCTTTGGATAAAACCACAGGAGTTCTTACAGTTGCTACTCAGCTGGACAGAGAAGAAAAGGAGAAATACAGATATACTGTGAAAGCAGTAGATTCTGGGTTCCCTCCAAGAGAATCAATAGCAACTGTCACCATCACTGTATTGGATAAAAATGATAATAGTCCAAGATTTATCAATAAGGATTTCAGCTTTTTTGTGCCAGAAAACTTTCCAGGTTTTGGTGAAATCGGAGTTATCAGTGTCACAGATGCTGATGCAGGGCAAAATGGATGGGTTGCCCTTTCAGTCCTGAATGGAAGTGATATTTTTGTCATAGATACTGGAAAAGGAGTTTTGAGAGCTAAAGTCTCCCTGGACAGGGAACAGCAAAGCTCCTACGTGCTGTGGATCGAAGCAGTTGATGGTGGTGATCCTGCCCTGTCTTCTACTGCAAAAATAACTATCCTTCTTCTTGACATAAATGACAACCCCCCTTTGGTCTTGTTTCCACAGTCTAATATGTCTTATTTGTTGGTTCTTCCTTCTACCCTTCCTGGCTCTCCCATCACTGAGGTCTATGCTGTCGATAAAGACACTGGCATGAATGCAGTCATAGCATACAGCATCATAGGAAGAAGAGGCCCCCGGCCAGAGTCATTTAGGATTGACCCTAAAACTGGTAATATCACCTTGGAAGAGTCGCTCATGCAAAATGACTATGGCCTGTATCGGCTGCTTGTAAAAGTTAGTGATCACGGCTATCCAGAACCTCTCCATTCCACTGTCATGGTGAATCTCTTCGTCAATGACACAGTTAGCAATGAGAGCTATATTGAAAGTTTATTAAGAAAGGAGCCTGATATCAATATAGAAGAAAAGCAGCCACAAATATCCATAGAGCCTACACATCAAAAAATGGAGTCAGCATCCTGCATGCCTACTTTAGTGGCTCTGTCAATAATAAGCTTGGGTTCAATTGCTTTAGTAACTGGGATGGGCATTTACATCTGTCTGAGAAAAGGGAAGAAGCATCACAGAGCAGATGAAAACATGGAAGTACAAATCCCATTAAATGGAAGAATTAACCTGCACATGTTGGAGAAGAAACCAATGGAGATTTCCAACATATGATGTTTCCTTGTGGATAATTCAAATCAATATCTGGAAAACCTTAGACAACTCTGAAACACCTAGCTGTGGGTCATATTGACAGAGGTTGCAGTGAAGGACCACTAATTTATAACTTAATAATATTATAATTGTAAATAGCTGTTTACAGTTTTTTAAATTCAAATTCAGTGTACAGCTTTTTTATGAAAACTTAGTACTAACAGCTAGCACCCTGTCTATAAAAACATGGACATCATTTGCAGCTTTCATTAATCGATATGATCAGTGACCGTAAAAAAAAAAAAAACGGGAAGGTAAGAATTCTTTAAACTCAAGTTTTAAAAGTATTTTTAACCACAAGAGGGCATCAGATGCTCCTGAGCAGGGAACTGGTTGATGTACTGTCCATAACACAAAGTATATTTTAAATATATGGATTTTAATATAAAATATGCTTCGGCATACAGAGATTTACATAGACACACACACAAAAAAGATAAATGTCTGTCCCGATGTGTGTATAATTAAAAGAAGAAGGACAGTAAAATGCACTAGTAAAGAAATAAAAAAAGAAAAAAGAATGTTTATTACCTCACTAGTAAAGCTTTTACAGTAGGATAGAAAAGGCATTAACAAGAAGTGCAATTCCTGTTGAGAAAGAATGCAAGATATTATAATGAGAATCTGAACTGCTGTGGCATACCATCTTTCATTTGCTCGAGCTTTCACCCACACTCATTTGTTCCAGAAGTCTGCTGGTCATTTTTATGGAAAATTGTATTTAATATTTCCTACAGGAAATAAAGACAAAACCCCATGCTTATCCTTGTAAACATGCCAGATACAAGGAAGCAAGGGAATGGTTAAATCTTTAGTTGTCGCAGAAGTGGTAATATTTTTGGTACTTTTAGCAATGTCGTTAGTACGCCATCAGTTTGGTTGTGTAATAGATTTTTCATGTGATACTTTGAATCTGATCTGCCAGATGAAAACAAAAATCACTTCATATTATAGGGAATTATAAGACTTAGTTTGTACTGACTGTTGCTCCTTTTTGGATTGGTATTTCATGTGAAAGATCTTATTTCTGACTTCTGGCTACCATTCCTGGCTCCTTTTCATTGGCTTTGATTTTGGATTAGATCCAAAATCTGACTTGTAAGACTGGCGGCATATTTTCTTGATAATTTATTCTTTGCTGTATCCTCTGCAATAAAGCAGCAGGTTTATCAGTGATGTCTCACTTTCACTTCATTTTAAGAACTGAAAACTATATTTTGTATTATGATTACATCAGATTTCTCTGTGTGAACAAGATAAATTAGTGTTATGCTTAAAACTGATTATTTTGATTTCTGGCATCGTATGTCTGTAATGTACCAAAAGTGTTTATATGTCTGCAAATTAAAGCTATATATTTTCATAATAACTTATTCTCTATCTATCTTATCATGCTGAATATTATTTTAGTTACAAGGAATATATATTTCACAAATATCTGACTGCTGGCTATGTTAGATCTCATGTTACTTCCCCAAATTAGTACACTTCAGAATCATTACTGAGGATTTATACTATCCTCCTTGATATTGCTGGTAAAGACAAACCTGATGTAATTTGGGCAGCAGCTGATAACTGCTTTAAAAAGTAGTGAGTGCAATTTGAGGCAGTTTTTGATTTTCTTTCTGTGAGTGGCACATTACTTCACTCTGGGCCTATTAAAATATTGGAGCAGATGTTGATTATGCTTAGCCTAAGTAAGTGTGTTAAGATAAAGTCCAGATTTTGTCATTCTACCTATTAGAAATAGTGATTTTTTTCCATTTAGAATATTTTCTGTTTGTGCACAGTTTGTTAGATGAGTTTCATGAAAAAAATAATTCAGCCTTTCAGAGGTTTGTGGTTAATCTTTTTTTTTCTTTTCATTTATTTTAATATTATTAAAATATGGAATTCCTGAAATTAATTTGTCACAGAGACATTGTTTATTATCTCTAAAAAAAAATGACATTAGTTCTTTGGATCTGGCTTCTGTATTAGAGATACTCTGTAATCTCGGGGGCAGAGGTGGTCTAGATACTCTGTATTTTTTTCTTCAGTAAGGAGACAAGGTAACTGTTAGAAAGACAGGGTTCTTTTAATTGTTCTTTTATTATTTGAATTAGCAGTCCAGTATCTTCTCAAGATGCTATGAACAGGAGCAAAACCAAGACTTAAAAAAATACAATAAAACCAATAACCTGATCCTGCAATATGTGTTTGTGTGACACCAGACAGTTATTTTTATTCAGATTTCAGAAATACATAGACTTACACCTCTTTAATTAAACTCACTGAGTTTAAATGTGCTGTTCTCATTGTTGCTTTTCTTTGGTTTGTTTCATTCAAGCACATTCTTAATGCGTAATAAAATAAAATGGTATGAGCCTGTAAAACCCAAAGTACCACTCACTCATGAAGCATTTCTCTCCCTCAATTTTCCACACATTTAAAGAAAATCAGTTTGAAATCGCTTCTGCAGCCCTACCAGCATCATGACTTGTAAAAAAAAGTCTGTACCCAGAATAATACCTCATAGAGCATATTTTTGCCTTCCTGTGAGCAGCTTTTAGGTAGGAAATGTCACTGAAAATGGTAAAATATGCATAGTGAGTTCTTTTAAAAAAAAAAAAAAAATACAGCTGGCAGCAGCAAGTAATAAGCATGATATATAAGTATTCAATGTGAATCCTAACAGTGATAAAAAAATAAATAAATAAATAATCAGAAATCTTAAATTCATAGCACCTGGGATTTTTTTTTTTTTCCTCCAGAAAATGTTCTTATCCTTTCTCAGTGGAAAAATGCTGGATAACAGCTATATAGCAGATATTTCTTTGACCTTGCTGTTTCCAAATTATCCTTTACAGAAATTCCTTTAACATAAAAAGAAAAAAAAAAAAAAGTAAATAAAACGAATATAACTGAAGTAAATTAGACTCAAGTATAAAAGGCCTATTTTATTACCACCTTGTGGCAGTGCACTTGCCAAAATATATGCAAATCTGGTCGACACTGGTAGTTGAGCTGGCACAAAAATAAATGTCTCATTCATTTACAATATTCATTGAACAATCTTAGTGTGAGTGGGAGCTCTTTGTTCACTTTAATAAAAAATTAGTGTCCTAAACTTTGTGTTGCCAAAGCGTCATGAACTTGCCATGCAAATTCATCAGAATTAACAAATTAAAAAATAAACAAGAAATCGACAGAGAGCCCAGTGTCATGGGCAGAGAAAATTAGCTCAATCTTCTTGATTTCTATTTCATTTTATTCTTTTTGAAAGATCTCAGAGTCCCATTATGCTTTGAAGTTACTGTTTTGATTCAAAATTAACCTAACACCTGGCTCAATAAAGGATGATACTTGAAAGTGTGGAAGGGGAAGTAGAGCACTTTGCTTTTTCATGTGTCAAAACTCATAAAACAATTAATCTCATGGCCTTTTAAGTACCTTTTTCAGTACCAAGGTTCAAACAGACAACTGTGCTAGAATCCACTAAGGACAATGTAAAATTTCCATTGATCTTAATGGGACATTCATGGGAGGCCACAGTGGTAGTACAAATCTTGTCTTCCATGAAAGCAATGACAGACCCCTGATTTGACTAGGATTTCCTTGTACATTTTCTGCCCCAGCTGCTATTTTGAGATGGTTTCATTAAAATACTTGTGTAAAGAGAATAATCCATGAGTAGAATTTCATTCCTTGATTCAAAGTAATGAACTCTCAGGGAGCAGCAGCCTGCATCACAAAAACGGTTTGCAGTTTGACATAAGTGGAGATAAACAGCATCTCTGCTATGAAGAAATCAGCAGCTGAACACGCAGAGTGTTTCCTTTCACAATGCAGGTGTATTATCAGAGCCATGCGGGAAACTGCTACCTTTTTACTGTGCTTGTCGCCAGCTGCTTGCAGCCATTAGGTTCTATGTATGTCCCTTCTCACTCAAGTAATGTACTCTGAAAAAAAAAAAAAAAGGGGGGGGAAAAAAAAAGGAAAAAAAAAAAAAAGAAAAACAATTGATTTTTAAATATCAGCTAGGTGAAATAAAAAACTTTGATTTAGATAACTCTCCTGCAGAGCTGCAGTTTGAGAAGCTAAGCACATCCATCTTCCTTATCAAAATAATTTGATTTTAAAGGGGATGTCTAGTTAAATTTTAAATGGAAATAAAGGTATTCAGAACCTCTATTTCCTACAGAGTACAGTCATACACTTTTTTATATGGGAAGTAGTTGCAGAGACAGATAAAAGTTGCAGGAATTAGCTACATGCTCTATTTTAAAGGCAGTGTTTTGAGGGAACCATTTGAAGGCTTCTAACTTATTATTTTTTAACAGGTCATTCAGAGTGATGAAGTTTCAGATGACTTGCAACATGCCATATAGTACAGTCTTATGAGTTAAAGAATGTGTGTAAATACCTGAACAGGCAGTATTGGTGTTTCCTTTTCAGTCTCTGGACCAGACTGAAGGTGCAGATAAGAAGATAAAACTGCCTTCTGCATTCTAAGATAGAGGGATTCAAAGAATTTGGCTCAGAAACAAATGTGAAGTTAAACAGTTCTGTTTTTCATATTATCGACAAGAAAAACACTTTAATTCTAATCAGCACAGATTGATAGGCTGTGTATCTCATCTAACATGCTGCATACCCATGTTTCAGTGTTTTCTGCTCTGTTCTCATTCCACTTTCGTCAGGGAATGAATTTTAAAAGCCAAATTACACCTCCTAAATATTTCTGAAGATACCGTTCTTTGAACGGGTACTTAGAAAACATTTTTCTGAATGAAGTAATATTGAATCATTTCTGATGCATTCAGTCATTCATTCCACTACTTGTGAAAATAAATATATGTTTAGTGTTAGAGTTGCAGATTTGAATGTTACTACCTAAAACTTCTGGTAAGCAGTAAGTATTTAACTCAAATACATTATATGGAATCATTTAAACTGTGTTCAGATGGAGACAATTTGCATTCTAAGCATCAAGTTGGATATTGCTCTCCTTGCTGCAGTCCTAGCAAGGGAAATTTAGTCTCCTATCCTTCTATTTTGTCATATTTTCCATTTCCAAAGTTTTAGCTAAATACTAATCTTCAGAGCAAGTCAATGAGATAAGAGCACTTACATGCTTTGCAGAACCCAAGCAAAGACAGTGACAAATTGATTCCACTGCCTATGTGTCAGCATCTAGTGCCACTTGAGATGCCTTCAGGTATCCCACCTGGCCTCCATCTGCCAATCTGGAAAGATGTAGGTTTTCCACCAATGGACTGTCATAACTACCAGCCCAGTGTGGATGCTCTTGATATTTTAGGAGGGGTTCACTAAACCCCTCTGTGTGCTGAAGTGAGTTTTTGATGGGATTCAGCTCCACATGTGCACAACTACATTGAAATGTCTACAGGCAGCTACCAACTTCTGAGCTAGGAGCCTAGGCTTCTATTGTGGCCTCTGACAGTCTCATCAACACAGTCAGCAGAACTAGAGGGTGCTTCAGCTTGCTCTAAAGTTGACATTCAGGGCAAGATTTAACTGCTCTGAAAAATAATGTCAAGTGCTATCTGGAATGCCCTTGAAATTCTCAAACTTATGCACAGGGCTGTCAGGAAACCTTGTGCCTGTTGCGAGGACATTTGTTGTCGACGGAAGGAAGACACAGACGCTCAATATGAGTGATCAGTGAACTTCGATTTATTGGATAGCTCAGTCGTCTTTTATCTAATTCAATATAATTAGCTCATACATATTGCAAAAGCTAAGCTCATGATTGGTTAGTGCATTTCTCTATTTTATCAGCTAGTTTCTCACTCCCATCAACCGAAATAACACACTTAGTACTTTCCCAAACCTCCAACGGATATCGTGTCCTTGTGCCTGATTAGCTCCCAGACGTTACGTACTTTCTCAGACTCATATGAGCTGCGTTCGATACTTTTTTAGCTCGCGACCTCCTAGTTGCTCAACATTCACATGACCTACTTCACTTAACCATTCCTCCACATGTGCCTTTCTGGAGTGTTATAGATGCCAAGTGCTAGATGCAAAATAGCACCTAAAAAGACATGAGAAAACTATGGATAGGTATGCATATACTACTAGCGGTGATACATTACATATATCAACCTCTCATCTCCAATGAATAGAGCTTTAGAGACTATAATAAGAACTTAAAATATAGATCATACAGAGATATGATCTAATTCCTTAGAATCAGAGAAAAAAATAAAATAATAAAAAAAACCCACACACCTAACTGATAAGCTCTAAATTCATTCCATTTAATTTTGTTGATTTTAATGGAGCTATGTGTGTCCTCTGCTATGAGTGAAGAGATAAAGGATTGACTTTTATTTATTTCTTTATTGCCACAGGTATTTGGTAAATACTGGAGTCGCCTACTTCTCTCCATTAACTTTACAGATTACTCAGACTAAGATTTAACTTCCATGTTTCAAAGAACAGAAATCTAGGTCATGAAGTGAAGTACAGATTGCAGTGCTAGGCCCTTCCTCTAGCACTGTTAATTCATGGAGAGAAATTGGTGTCTCAGACAGCATCAGAACATCAGAACACCTAGTGTGCTAAGGAGGAGGCCATTTGCTTTCAGTGTTGGTACCTAGAGCTCAGGTGACTTAAGGCCTGTCTTCCAAACACATTTTCATAGACTGAAAAATTCCATCCATTTGGTTTTCACTGTCCAAAATGTTCTCATGGCATTATCTTTTTTTTTTTTTTTTTTTTTTCTTACCAAAATATTTCATGCAAGTTGCTCATACAGAATACAATAAAAGATGTACTGCTCATTTACATGAAAAAAGGTGTGTTAGAGTACTCACTGAGGAACTGAGAAATTTTGTTATCCTACAGAGAGTTTTCTGTGTGTCGAGAGGGAATGCAAAAATTTTTACCATTTTTGGTAAAGACACTGTCCATCCTTCATTTCGAGACTGAGCTATCATATTTAAAACAAAGACTCAAATGTCAAAATACTCCCAGTTTGAGGAGACAAAAGCATGCATTGCCTATAGGGGACTAGGGACCCCTGGGCTTGAAGTGCTGCTGCAAGCACTTTCAAAGCTTGTCCTTAAACAATTCAGGACGGGGAGAGAGACAGACAGAAAAAAAAACTTTTATGATCAAAGATAACAACCAGAGAGCTAATTAGCTACTGCTCTAGCACAGACCAGTCTACTTCATTGCTTACAGAGATGTCAGTGACAAACCTTGGAGCATCATATAAAGCCCATGCAAGACCACACTGAAAAGTGAAGTGATCTGACCAAGCTCACATATGGTTTTAGATATGGAAATGAGAACTCAAACCAATTACTGTGCTCTTCCCTCCACGACCAGCTACTTCTGGCATGAAAAATAAATAAATAAATAAGTAAATAAATAAAATAAAAAACCTCTGGAATACTTACATTGTACATTGTAGATCTTCTTCAGAGGTGCTTGTCTCTTCATAGTTCAGGATTTATAGATGCACTAATTTAAATCCCATTTTCTTTATGCCTACTGTAATCCCATTAAAATTGCAATCTCAAGACAGTTATGTGGTAGAAGTCTGTCTCCGCTGCCCAAGGCTCTGTTTTATGAAGAATGTATTTATAAAGCATCTGACTGGCAATCAGAGTACAAAGCAGAACTGCTTTTGGGAATGTGTTTTACTGAGGACAGACTGAAATAGAAAAGAGCAAAACAGACCAAGTATAAATAAATGCAGTGAAAATGAAAGGGCCCTTCACAAAGAGTGCAAGTGAGAAACAAAAAGAAGTGGTCAGAAACAGTATAAAGAATTGTTCTGTGTCTACTGGATTTACTATGTATCATCAGCAGTGTTAACAGTGCCCTTTCAGCAGTATCTCATCCGTTTTCTTAACTTATAAGTATGAGCATTGGTTGCAGAGCATCAGGATTTCCTCACACAATGTGCTAGCACAAAATACATTAAAAACTGATTCTTATTGTCAGCAGGTCAAAGTTGTATAGAGAAATAAAGGCTTTGAGTAGAATATCGTTGAAGTGTCTGTTTCATTATGATAACAGCATTCTCTTTCCATGGTGATTTTCTGTAATGTTATTATGTTGGCTACGTTCATTTTTGCTAACTAAGGACAAAAAGATCTTATTAGAAACATTTGTATCTTCTCAGCCAAAATAAAAGCTGATACTGTGACATAACGTTTCCCCGGGAATAGAGAATGCTGCTAATGAAATGAGAATTTTTCTGACAATACATAAATACCAGATATGCTTCAGTGTTCACTTCCCTAAAATACAGAATGATAACATAACCTTTTTTTTTCATATCTATGTCATATCTAGATGTCTACATTTGGTCAGATTATCAACAGATTACTTGTTAAACTACTTACATTTAGTACGGTGAAATCTAAAATCATATATCTCATAGCACAATATTTATGCTGTAGATCTGAGATAGAAGGTTGTATACTGAAGAGAAGTAATTCCTGTGACAAAATAAAATAAAATAAAATAAAATAAAATAAAATAAAATAAAAACAATTTCACTTGAACTACAATGTAATGCCAAAAAGAAACCAAAGGGAAAAAATGTTAGAATGATAAAAAAAAAAAAAAAAAACTTTTTTTCTCTGAAGACAAAAGTAAAAGCAGAAACAGAAAAGTAATACTAGTCTGTACACAACATTATTGTTAGAACAATACTTTAGAACATTGTAGAAAATGAATTAAATTTAGAAACAGTAGGCTCTGTCTTTTTAACTTATGTAAAAGAAAGTAAAGATTACTTTGCAAATAAGCACTGAACACGGCACATTTTCTATTGGAACAAAAATAAAGGAGTAAAAAGTGGACATTTGGTGTCTTCAGATCAAGCCTGAATGACATGGTAAGGTTAAAGAAAACCAGGCACAACTAGACGTACAATATATGATGAACAAAATACAGACTGGATGTAGTGGTGCTGAACTTTTTGAAACTATCATATAGGTTCACTTTATATTATCTTGTATTTACCTCTTTTCCTTTCTTCCACTCCCCATGTTATTGGAGTGTTTAGTTGAACAAACTAGAAGCATCTTATAGTGGAATCAAATATATATATTTAGAAAGAACTTCAAAGGAAGATACTTTTAATAGTGTCTATAAAGAACTTTGAACTATAGTAATTGAAATAAAACCTATGGTCATTTTTTAATGGTCAGCTTTTTCATATATTTATTCATTGATATATTTACTAACTAGACATTTCTCTATCACTGCAGTTATTGGATACTTAAAAGCAAACAGAGAGGTTCTCTAACCACTGTAAATAAACTGTTCTCCATCCGCATATTTGTACATTTAGTGGCATAGGGTAGATTTAAGAAACAGATTAATATAAACAAATTCTATCAGACAAAAAACATAGATCATTATTACAGCAGAAAAAGCTTCCCCCAGAGTACTCCTTGGGATGAGACAAGGAAAGAATGAAGGGCATAGTTTGTTCTAAACATACAAAATGAATTTTGCCTGTAGTCATTCTTCATATACTTGAATATCAAGCATAATACTAAACCAAATACAAATGTATTAATATCATTTTGCACATTGTCAAGGTTCCTTAAGTATTTACTTTCTCTTGGCAAATTAATCTTTTTCTATCTCTTCTCTTTCAGCAGCTAGACAATGGAAAATACAATACAGTGCGGTATAGTGAATGTTAATATTTATGCATGCATAGATGTGCATACATATGTATATGTGAAGCATGTGAAAACTATATGACACGAATCCTAAATGGGAGACATGTACTTCAATTCTGCATTTAAGTATTAGGCTGTACAACCTTACTCTTGTCTCTTGCACAACTGAGCCTCCTCCTTCTGACCAGTAGCTTCATTGTTCCTGAACAACCTGGCCGTACAATTTCGTCTCTTGGTTAAACTGAGGTAAATCACTCTTGGACATTTGAAACAAGAGAACATTGAGAATCCCATATAGAGAAAGGAGAATCAGTGCATTGATTCTTGCCCATCATTCAGATTGCAGCACCCTGTGGAGTGCTCACTCTAGGTGTGTTAAACTGCTGTATTACATAAATGACTGAGGAAGGTGAGGTTGGGAAAAAAAGCTTCTACTCAGCTGCTATCAATTTGAACATTTAATAGTATTGAAAAGTCCAGTGGGATATTAATACTCAGTAATTACTGGACAGATGACTGCAATAAAGGCGGGAGGGGGTGGAGAATGGGGAGGGATGGATATTAAACAGAGGATCTTAAGCATTACTGTATAACTGTGACCTGGAGTGGTTTGAACTCAGAAGTGTTAGGTCCAATATAAAGCTATTACTCTTGTGAGACTGTCATTCCTCCCCAAAACACTACTGTCAATGATTATATACTGGCTTTATCATTGTCAATTTAGTAGCTTTGAAACATTTTGAATCCCCAAGTGTTTCAAGTGGAATAAGTGGCTGTAGTTATGTAATAAAATCATACTCAAGCTCATATTATCTGTCACAGATAATCAGTTTTAAATTGACATCAAACTAGCCAAGACTTTTTTATTTTTTTTAATTACAATTAAGCTACTATAACAATGACTTTTAATATTTAATATGCTCATTGTAGAAGTCCAGCTTTTAATTATTTTCATGTCAGCCAGTACCACCCTCTCAGCTGCTCTCTGTAATGGACAATTTGCTTCATTTTGTGTTGTAGGTCAACAGTGGGGCTTTAATTTCCCTAGCAGACATATTAAGGACCCAAGGATGTAAGAGTTAATCACTCTTAAATGCATACCTTGATGTATCCTAGGTTTATGAAAGACATCAGGCTGCTCTATGATATATATACTATGAAATGCTATGTATTCTAGAAAATGGACTGATTATTGCAATTTGCTTAATGCATTTTTACTTTGGCTTAGCTAGACAAAACAAAACAAAAACAACCAAACACCCTCACCCACCGAAATCATCAACAGTCTCATTAAGCATTCTTAAACTTTAATAAGTATTCTCCTATTCTGAAAGACAGCAGCTGTCAGAAGCAAATTTGAGGAAGGGATGAGACAGGAGAGTACACACACATACAAATAAGCTGGCACCCCCCATAAGAAAATACAAATAATAATAAAAGAAAATCCCAGGTCTTATCCCAGGTACATGTCGATGTATGTAGATATCTGATTCCTAAGGAGTGAATGAATTCCTTGTTTTGCTTTGCTTGCACTCAGAGCTTTTGCTTTACCTAGTAAACTATCTCCCACTTGTACCTCTGATTCTTTACCCCATTTCACCTGAGGAGACTGATCTAGCAGCTGTGTGGTGCTGAGCACCACAGGCTGAGCTGCCTGCTGGGTCCAAAAAGGACCCAAATATGGGCCTTGAAGGGTTTGAGACAGATGACAGATGATGACAGACTTAACTGAGTGTGAAGTGTACAGAAAAAAATTATAAATGTTATAGCTCTTTATCTGTTAGTTGGTGGGCTTCTGTGCTTGCTACAGGGATTGCTTACCTTACTGTATGTAGCATTCCATGCTTATTAGTGGCTGCTTTCCCTTCTGCACTTTGCCCCTTATCATTTTGCTTTGCTGTGCCTGGGAATATTCTGATAACAGCCATGGCCATGTGCCAGGGCTGGCAGATGGCCAAGGCATTGCTGTTGTTCCTGTGCTGCTGTAATGGACAGGCTGCAACTCCAGAGTGAAGTCTAGTCAGAGTGACTGTGACCTGTGGATGAGTCTGTGTGGGAGCACATACACTTCAAAATGTCTGTGGCCATGGATAAGTCCACTCCAGAGCAAATACAGCTCGAAGCACCTGTAGCCATGCAGAAGTTCATGCCATAGCAAGTACACCTTGCAGTATCTGTGGATTAGGTCATGGAATAACATCTCAAAGTGGCTCTGGCTGTGGATAAAAACATGACTCAGCAGGTGACTGAAGGGACCTCTGAAGGGACTGTGACATATGCAAAGGGGTCAAACCGCAACAATCGGGAAGCATTTCTTTACTGTGAGGGTAACAGAACAATGGAACTAAAGAGGTTACCTAGAGAGGTTGTACAGTTTCCATCCTTGGAGATATTCAAAAGCCACTTGGACTGTTTTAGTGGATGTAGGCATCCCTGCTTGAGCAAAGAGGTTGGACCAGATGACTTCCAGGGGTCCTATTCAACCTCAACCATTCCATGATTCCTAGAATCTATAATAATAAAAGCTTGTAAATATAGAGTTTTAGCAGTTTTTAATAACATTTTTTTCTATTAATTTAAACTTTATTTTCACTGAAAATTAAACAATAAATTGGTCTGAGATGGATATTTAGTCACACTGTTTCTCAATAGTCATATGTTTGCTAAAAAGAAGACTTAGAGTTGCTGAAAAAAAAGTCATACTGTTAAAGCAAATTTACTCAATCTACAAGATGTTATAGAAAAAGTCCTGGTCTTGCAGAAGAAAAATTAGTGCAATCAAAGGCTATTTGCTAAGGAAAAAATGCTGCAAACCAGGAAGGATATATCTAGAGAGCGGGGCCAAAGGACAGTCAGTTCGATGTCTGTGATAATGACAGCTATTCATCTGCCTGATTTGAAATCCTGAAAGCCCAGCCAAGGGAATTGTCTTTAAAAAGTGGTTTGGATTGACCTATATTTAAAATACAACCTTACACAAACATATCTCAACCCAATGAGAATTATTTTGGAGCACATGAAAGATTAAAGTTTTGGTTTCTTTCAAAAAAAGTAAGTCAGCAAGGGAGTGCTGATGGAATTGGAGATGTTACCACTTTCTTGCTTATTATTTATTTCATTTACTTCTTTTTCAGTCTCTGTGGGAGACCTGTACTCATATTTTTCTTTGCAAGAAGCTATTTAGACTTCTGTCTAAAGAAAATACACTAATACTATTGCTTTATTTGAGTAGGTGAATGTTCTTAATCTCTTTTACTGCTGTTATACTTTGAATAAACTATTAAATATTAAGTAGAGTTTAGGTGTCTTATCTGTCAGGAAAGAAAAGTAACCATCAGGCTCTTTCTCTGCTCGTCTGCCTGTGTTTTTTTGTTTGACGACAGTAGAAGTTCTTAATTTGCTGCTGATTTTTGTATCTAATTAGGTTCTTTCTTTGTGGATGGATAAACAAAGGAATAGATTTACAGTTGCTGTATTACAGACCAGAGTACTAAGCATTTTTTCAAAAGGAAGAAATAATGAAAGCATTAAAGAAAAGGATAAGATTAAGAGAGAAGAATAAAAGGAAATGAGTAATTAAATGACAAATAGCCTCTGTAATAATAGCCAGCTTTTACATCAAGTAAAATATCTTGTGTAATAAGCAAATCCCATACACAGTGAAGAGGCAGAAAGAAGAAATCCCACAGACTATCTACAGATATTGTGAAGCAGTTCAGTGATTGTTCCATATCTATGAGCAATTCGTAAGAGACACTATAATCATGTGAGAGAAAAATAGAGAAGCACTGAAGGTCTGACCATAGTTTCTGAATCTCACCATCCACTTCAGTGTTGGGCAGAAAGTAGCTCTGCTCTGTAATTCTTTGCCTCTGATATGGTTAACTCAGTGAACTCAGTACTTATTCTTCAGCTGACAGATGGACCTATTAAAAGTTTTCACTGCCTTACTCTCATTTTAATTTCCAAAATCCAAAATTCCCCAAATACTCATAAACAAATTCACTGCCTAAAAGTTCTTGACATTCTGGATTCTTCCTTTACATTAAAGCAACAACAATAACACAGATCTTTGATGATTTCTGATAAGCAGAATGGCTAGCAAGTAACCTGGCAAATGGACTATAACAAGCTTCTTTCAAATATGCTTTTTTTTGTCTCTGAGTATCTGAGTATTTAGGTATGGCATACAAAGTTAACAGCTTCATGGCAGTTAACTAGAGAGATCACATAAAAACAAACAAACAAACAAACAAACAAACAAAAAAACAAACAAACAAACAAAAATACTGAATGCCCTCTAAAAATAAATGACATAAATAAGTTGTGTCAGGAACAAGTCTTTTATATCTCAGGTAACATACAGAACCAGAGAGTAAGAGAATAAAAGGGAGCAGCCATAATCTGTCATATACTTTTGGGAGAAAAAAGATTGTCTAATTGTACTGGGTCTACGTAGCGGGGAGGCTGCAGGGATTCTTCTGTGAGAAGAATCCAGAAGCTGCCCCATGTTAGATAACGGCCAGTTTCAGCCAGTTTCAGCTAGCTCCAAAAGGGACCTGCTGCTGGCCTGTACCAAACCGTTAAGCCATGCTGTTCATGCCTCTGTGAGACCATTTTTAAGAAAGGGGAAAAAAATAAAAAATAAAAAATAAAAAATAAAAAATAAATAAATAAATAAATAAACAGCAACAAAAACCTGCTGCACAGCAGCTGCTGGGAGAACAAGGAAAAGTGAAACCCCAGACCCCAAGGTCAGTGCAGAAGGAGGGCAGGAGCTACTTCAGGGCCTGTGGCGAGGCCCCTGGTGGAGCAGGCTGTCCCCCTGCAGCCCATGGGTCCCACAGGGAGCAGATCTCCACGCTGCAACCCAGGTGGATGTGGCCTGGAGGAGGCTGCAGCCCATGGAGAGCCCCCGCAGCCGCAGGGGTCCTGGGGGGAGCTGCCACCCATGGGGGACCCGTGCTGGAGCAGTTTGCTCCTGGGGGATGGACCCCATGGTACGGAGCCATGTGGGAGCAGTTCTTGAAGAGCTGCTGCCTGTGGGAAGCCCCCACAGGCTCAGTTTAGGAAAAATGGCATCCCGTGGGAGGGACCCACGTGGAGCAGGGGCAGAGAGTGACAGTGAAGGAGCAGCAGAGACAAAGCATTAGGGACTGACCACTGCCCTCATTCTCCGTTCCACTGTGTTGCTTTGGGGGAGGAGATAAAATAGGGTTGGGCAGTCCCCAGCATGTACTGGTGCCTGGGGTTGTTCTTCCCCAGGCTCAGGTCTTTCCACTGCTCCTTTTTGAACTTTATGAGGCTCCAGTCGGCTCATTTCTTCAGATAGTCAGCATCCCTCTGGATGACAGCATGAACCTCTGGTATATCAGCCACTCCTTCCAGTTTTGTGTCATCTGCAAACCTGTGAGGGTACAGTTTGCCCCATATCATTAATGAACTTCTTTAACCAGATTGGACTGAGCATTGACATCTGGGGTACACAGCTTGTTTATGGCCTCCAAGTAGACTTTGTTCCACTGATCACCACCATCTGGGCCTGTCTGTTCAACTAGTTCATTTCAATGGGTTTATCCAGACCATTTTTTCAGAAAATTATCCTCCTTCTTGTATGTGATAGATAAATGATGATGACAATTAAAACAAACAAACAAACAAACAAAAAACCTATTCTGCTTAGTATCAGAGGGTGCAGACAGTGCTTTGAACAGAACATTTTGTATATTTTTTGGCAGATTCTGCTCAAGAGATACTGGCTTTCCAGTGCTTAGATAAATGCTTTAGTTCTTGAGGATTAAGCAGAGGGGGTATATCACAAGAGTTTTTCCGCATGAAAACTGTCAGTTAATGTGTCTTTCTGTGGATTTAGTTCATTTTCTCTCATGAAGCATTGTAGACTGGAAGACAGGTCAAACATATATGAAAAATATATGTTTTCCTACTTTTTTACAGTTACAGTTTTTAAGTTAAAGGAAATCTCATTTGTTATTACTTCATCTCTCCTTTTCTGCAGTGAACTTTTCTCATCTTTTCTCATCTTTCCTTTTCTGCAGTGAACTTTAGTCAAAAGCAGTATGGCATGCTGTTTTATCAAAGACAGATATTACAGACTCGACTACAATTTTCAGTTAATCATATGAGAAAGAAAAGAACTGTGAGGTTTCTTCTTCAAAGCATCTTTTTTAAATTATTTATTTCTTATATTTATAGCTCGTAAACCTGATCCTACTTAAGCTTTCCCATGTGACATTAGTGTCCTCTGCATTCAGAGGCTCTGTATATCATCGGGGTTTTACCCTAGTGCTTACATACATCCTTTCTGTGGATTAAAAATAGACCATTTTACTTAATGAACTGTAATATCTTGTCTCATCATAGTTCAAGTCAATATTTTCAGTATAACTTCTAGTTGCTGAAGTATCAGATATTTTTATACTTATTTCATATTGGTTAAATGCAATTATCTATTAATAATCTAAAAGTGTTTCAGAGGTCAATTATGTATATACATATATATGTATATATATGAAAAGGAGGAATGTAAATTCTGAGGCAATTTGGTTAGGTAAAATATTTAGTCTTGTCAGTCTTAAGATTTTTTTTTTTTTTTTTCTTAATCTATTCTTAGAACAATGTTAGCAGTTGGTAAATCATCAGAAGTAGGTATCCAATGGACAAAAATGACAGTGCAAGATAAGGCATTACAATGAAGAGGTAAATATTGACAAAGTCAATTTTAGAGGAAAAGTAGTTTTAAGCTTTCACTTAGTTGTACATTTCTTCTGTAAGCCATCAACAGTCATATAGCTTAGAATTAGTGCATTCTCTCTAGCCACTATATAAAGCTAATTAGACATGAATAGATCTAAAAAGTTGGACAGGAATTAGGGTGATAGAAAAATACCACCTGTTTAACTGAATAACTATACTCTATAGTTCTTTACTATAGTTCTATACTCTATAGTACTCAAAAAAAAAAAAAAAAAAAAAAAAAAAAAAAAAAAGTCATTGAAAGTTTCTGAATTAATCAGGTCTCCGCAGAAATTTCATTCATCTAGACATGACAGTAATTTGACCCTTATACTTCTAAATTCAATCTTGCTATTTAAAATATTATTTGATGACTGTGTCCATAGAATTTTCAAAAACAACCAGGTAGCTCCTTTCTTACCCAAAGACTTCATAAAAACAGTTTATCAGGTCAACTTATCCAGCAACCTAGATTACAATATGGTCGAAATGAAGAGAATGAGGCTGTCCAGTTCAGCTGAAGAAGCTGCATAAAAGAGGTGAGACATCAAGTTGTCCATGCATTTCTCCTTTTTATAGAGGGAACTCAGAGCTACTAACTCAGATCAAAATATCTACAGTTAGAGAGGCTGAGTCATATTCCCAGTCCCCTTTGATTTTCTACATGTTTACAAATTCTGAAGTCACAGAAGATAAATGCCAGGTCTTTTGCAAGACCCAGTGGGCTGTGCAAAATGAAGGCAATTCTTAAATTCCCAGTGGAAGCCCTAAACCAAAAGACATTTGCAATTTGACTTCAATACACCAGAAAGGAGGAATGAGACCCCCACAAAACTCAGTAATTGCTTTCTGATGCGGTGGTAAAGTTAGCACAAACCTCCTACATAATAATGAAACGGGTAGGGTGCTTGATCTAGAAGCTATAGGCCAATGTTCTATTCCTCTCCTGCATGAATACCCCAAATATGTGTGTGGCTTTTTTTAGATTTTCTTTCCTTTTCTTACACTTCCCCTGTATTAAGGGAACTTACAATAGGACCCTGCTGCTCTACTTCAGGCTAAGGGAAAGATTAAGTTCACTTTCATACCTAAAGTACGTCTTTGGTGATAAACGGTTGTGTAAGCCAAAGAGCATTTGTTTTTCAATAGTACCTTAAGTTGCCTGAATTCTGTCAAAATTATTTGAACTGATTTTTCCTCCATATCTGAACATAACAAACACTGTGATTTGAATTGCAGTCTATTCAACCTCACATAAGTTCTATGTGAGTTCAAATTTAAAGTCTTGTCTGTGTGATGAGTGCAACAATATAAGGTATCCATTGTTTCCTTCCTATAAAATAAATCAATAAATAAATTCAAAAAGGGTTTTTAGTTCTGGGGGGAAGATTGGGGGATAGGAGGTAGGAGGAGAAAAGGAAAATGCAGCACGATAATTAAAGAAATTGCTCAGAAATGAGAAAGCTGTACTCAGTTCCCTCATCTGCTTCAAGGTTCTAGAGTCCATATCTCCAATTGCCACAAAAATCTTTAGTATGTTCAGTTCTGTTCCTTTGTTTCAAGTGGAGTGCCCATGTAGCCTGGATTAACAGACTCAGAAAATTGACTCAGCCCTTCACGAACTTGAATATTAAACAATATGTTGGTCTTTTTGTAGACAAAAAAAAAAAAAAAAAAAAAAAAATTACCTCCCACAGCACTGGTTGTTAAAATTTGCAGAGAAGAAAATCATAAATATTTTAAAAGTGAAAATGAGAATATGGAAAGCTAGACTAAAATTTTCAACATATAATTCTTTTTTTTTTTTTTTTTTTTTTCTTCTTAAATGTTCTGCAAATGCAATGACAGAGAAGAACATAACATATAAGATGCTTTTAACAACAAAGTTTCTATTTATTTTGATAAATCAGTACAAAGTTTACATCTAGTCTACTAAGTGGTCCAAAACTTCTCAGAATTTCAGGTAAATTTTTCACTTTTCCAGGTCTTATGCTAGGGTTATTAATGGCAATTTTGTTTTGTTTACTTTACTTTACTTTATATTTTATTTTAGTAAAGTAAAGTAATGTTAGCTACTAGTCTGAAAATTAAAAATTAAATTGGTCTTTAAAGGATCAATTTACAAGTGAACTTTAGTGCCTGGCCCATTTCAGAAATTTGCATCCATCATCCATCAGTGTTATTTGCAGTCAGTGGTAAAACCAGAAGTTAAAAAGGAAACAGTATATCCATGTAAAATTAATTAAGTTCAGCCATGACCTCATTACATTGATGGAGTGTACTGCAGCTACCTGAAACCAAAACAAATTTATTTTGATTGCATATACTTCAGTTTATGAAAACAACATATCTCACCCAAGTCACAGGATTTGAGGAACATATATATGGCTTTTATTCCAAAGTTCAGCTTGCATTTATATTATGAAATGGAATCTCTCTTGTTCCTTTTGAGTCTGTGACACAAGCATTTGATTTGCAATGAACGCTGCATGATCAGTTCTTTGGCAGAGGTTTCATTTAATCGGATTTAATTTTAAAGTTCATGTATGTATTAACATAAGTATTAAAACCATCAGAATACTCTCTACTGACACCCTGAATCCTGTTAAAAAACAAACAAACAAACAAGCAAACAAACAAACAAACAACTATTAATCTCAGGGAGAACTTGGTAGAAAATATTTTTTTTTCCAGTTCACTAAAGCATTTGGAATTTCAGCAAAATTCCTAGACGGCAATGATATATGATACTCTGACTACAGCCTTAGAATTACTAGTCGCTGGGAACATGAAGTAAGAAAGCATTAAATCCTTCATATAAGGGATTTAATCCATGTCTTCTACATCCCAGATAAATATCCTTTCTACTAGGTTGTTCTTCTGGGATTTCTCTTCTTCACTTTTTCCTGCCAGAAATTCTATCCAAGAGCAGGGAAACCTTTCCAAAAGTATTTAATTGAAACCAATTCAATGCAGCAAAAAGGCATAGTTGGAAGAAAATTGCATTTTCAGGGGACAAATTCACTTTATTGAAATATTTTTGGTTGGCTATTGCTCACCAGCTCTGAGACTTATTTAGATTATTATATGCACAAATTTCTTACTAGCTTAACACAGAGAGAGAGAAAAAAAAAATAAAAAAGGAAAAACAGAGTGAAAGAAAAATCCACTGGGATGTCACCGATGCCAGCAGTACACTTTGCTCATGAACACAGCTTGCCGAAATAAATTTTGCCTCTGGTTTGCAATGCATGGCTCTGTGTTTTTATCATTTTAAAAACATTACACTTGATATTGACTTGTACACTGGGCATGGTATGCAGATAAATTCATTTTAAGTTTAGGTTCCTAACTAGATCTTCAGAAAAACGAGAATGAAAATAAAAGCAAACAAACAAACCAAAAATCAAACAACAATAACAATAACAAACATAGCCTAATGTTTAAAACAGAAGATGAAGAAATTTAATTGTAATCCTAGCTCTGCTAAACATTTTTTGCAGTGTTCTGGATAAATTACTGATCTCCTACTTCCCTATCAGAGGGAACAACATATTAATACTAAACACAGAAAGGTGAGATGATTCATTTGCCTCAGAGCAGTAAAATATTAATCTGTACAATCCTGTAGAACTATAATGTGATTTTCAAAAATAATTTCACCAAGAATCGAATAGCATTAATATGGCATTTCTTACGTCTTTAAAATGATACTTTTTTTTTTTTTTCTGTGAAAGTAGAGCTTAGATTTAGATGGGAGGCAATGCTATTACAGAAGATACTACATCACACATAGTGTCATCTTGTCCCTTAACACAAAAATACACTGACATAATAATTAATGAATTATGTAACTACTATAACATACTGAGAAGTGTTTTCAAATCAAATTACTGTAATTTACATCAGCATAGTTCCAATAATCAGGTTATATTTTTATACATAGCAATGAAAATTAATGCAGTGCTGTTGTTTCTCCCAACATCAACAACTTTTGCAATGGTAATGACTAACAGAAAATAAAGTGTACAACTTGAGACTGATAAATATTACTTACTATATTTTGCTGTGTAATTCTAGCACTCAACAGCCCTTCAGTTTTTCTTTTAACACTTGCAGATTATGCCAGGACCAAACTGTATGCTTATCTAACTTGTTGCATATATGTGGGATGTGTACAAAATCAGGAGGCTTTTTATAAGAAACACCTCCATTACGTTTAGAGTAAATATAACACGTTTATAATTGAACAGTGTTTTGCTGTTGTTTTTTGTTTGTTTGTTTTTCTTGTTTGTTTATTTTAAAGATACACTAAGTGAAGAATTAAACCATCTTTGACTAGTAGTATTGCTCCGACATGGAATTTCCTTCTCTTGCCCTGATTTTGAAGAGCAGTTAATATTGTCTTACCTCTGACAAAACCATTCTGGAAACTAGAGTATCTGAAATTACATTGAATTATTTAATTGTGTGGACAGCAAGTAGTTAGTATCACTTCTAGACTGATCAAATTTCTAGATAGGCATTATTGTTCTATCTATGTCATGAACAGAAACAATTACCAGGCCAATAAAGCAAGAGGTAGTGTTACATAGGATTGAAATAATGATCATCACATTGACCTGGTTATGATACAATTTAACTTTCTCTTTTGCTTCTTTTCTCTTTAATAATTCAGACCACCTTTTTCTACATTTTCTTGCTTATGTTCTGACTTTGCGGTCTTTATATTCTTGATTAAGTGGTATTGTTAACATGTTCTTTCTGACAATATTTAGCTGCTATGTTAAAAACAGCTTGCAAACAGTAGTTCAAATATACCCTGCAATGCAAAATAAAATTATCTATAGGCAAATATATTCTAAAACTGAAAAAACAGTTTTTGTTGTTGTTGTTTGTTTTTTACTGGTGACCCTCGAGGCTTTCATAATATGCATGTCTGCATAATGGGCAAATGCAGTTTATTGAATTCTTTACTTTTCTGTTGAGAAAATACTAGAATTCACAAGAGTTCACGAAAATATTTTCCACAATGAAAACGAACAAATGCATACTAGAAATAGAAAACTGCGGGAAACTATCATAATGGCAAGAGGTGCAGAAGGGAGAAGGAAGACAGGAAAGAGAGTCTAAAGGGGATGGAAAGAGTAAAAAGATGGAGAAGAAGGTGGTGTGTATGTTGAGGGGGGAACAATTCCTTTGAACAGAAAAGGATTTTTACTCGTGTTATAACTCTCATATAAAAATGTTCCAGAATCTTCAAGTAAAGAAACATTATAGATCTGTGTTGCTATCTGTAGCATATTATATAAGGGTTATTATGTTCTTTAGTAAAGGAAAAAAAAAAAATCTTTATCCCCATGCATTTTGTGCTACTTTTTAGTTTCTTTTCTGGTTTCTATCTCTCTTGTGTATAAATAGATTTCATGTTACATTAAAGTCATGGTGGAATTTATTACCACTGTTATTTTCATTCTGCTGTAAACTGAGTTTACACAATCCCCTCCTTTACAGATTTCTTCATTGCCCTTATCGTTTAATCTTCAGGGTCTGGTTAGTTAGCTCTAATCCATATTAAGCTATTTCCTGTAGTCTTTATTTTTTCAGATTATTACCATTTTCTAAACCATTTTTATACACTGAAAGTTTCATACTCTTACTGATATATTTTATGGTAAAATAATCTGAAAGGTCCTATCAAGATCAGACTTTATTCTTCTGCATGCACATTCAGGCATCGAAGTATTATAGTCTGCATTTCTAGAGGATGAGCACATGAAAATAATTATTAGATCTAAAAAAGTATTTTTACAAGTGTTGTGTTAAACACATTTTACAGCTAAATAAAATTGTCTTGGAACAAAGAGTAAGAATAGAACTGACTGTCCACTCTGTTTAATGGTAGCTCCCCTCCTGGGTTTCCTTGGTTCCTTTTTCAGCTGTTACAGCAGTCTTAAAACCAACTCCACTATAACTCTAGGCAGTTTGACTGGACACTATCTTGTGGTTCCTGTTGTCATGGGGACTACAGACTACTGTTTATCCACTTTGTACTCAGCAGTATTACCACTGACTGTTAATCTGCCAAGTGCATTAAAGAAAAGTGTTTAGACACAGTAGAGACTATGTACTTTTATTATTAAAAAAAAAAAAAAAAAAAGCCACAGATATTCATCAGAGATGGGAACTGATTCAAATCTGAATTACTAGGTAACCACAATTCACATTTGCTTCCTGAATTGTTATTTAGCATATTTGTCTTAGGTTTGTTTTGGTGCTGGTGCTGGTGGCGTTCTGTTGGACTGAAAGCTTGACCTGAGACAGCAGTACATGCTTGCAGCTTGGAAAGCCAACTGCATCCTGGGCTGCATCAACAGAGTAGTGGCCAGGTCAAGGGAGGCGATTCTCCCTCTCTAATCTCTTCTCGTGAGACCCTATGTAGACCCTACGTGAGACCTGCGTTCAGGTCTGGGGGACCCAGCACAATAAAGGTTAGATGTTAGGAGGAAATTCTTCACTCAGAGGGTGATGAGGCACTGGAATCAGTTGCCCAGAGAGGTTGTGGATGCCCCATTCCTGGAGGTGTTCAAGATCAGGTTGGATGGGGCTTTGAGCAGCCTGGTCTAGTGAGTTGTGTCCTTGCAGATGGCAGGGAGGATGGAAACAGATGACCTTTAAGGTCTCTTCTAACCCAAACCATTCTACATGTATGATTCTATGATATTTTATAGCCTTTATTCTATGGCATTTCCCTCTTTTTTTTTTTTTTTCTTTTTTTTTTTTTTTCTTTTTTCCCCCAGAACTTTAGTCATTTTAAGTGACATATATTGGCATATTGACATGATTCTCTGAAAGGCATTTTTAGGTTTGTCATTGTGTTAGGAAAACTCAGAATTGTAAGTACCTTTCTCCCCATGCAAAAAGAAGATGCTACCTGTCTGTGACTTAGAAATGCATACCTGAGAGCTGGAGAAGATGAGACACAGACACTGTATCCACAAATAGGGAGCTAGAGAAGATTTATCCCAGATTATTGCAAAGTCATGTCAGAGGAGAACTGCAAGGTAGTACAAGAGATAAGAAATGAAATGCTGTTTGTTAAGCCAAGAAGAGATGCACCATTGTTTGGTCTCACAGTGGCAACATAGTAGATGCCTAGAGAAGAATCATAAGAATGGGACAGGTATGGATTTTTTTTTTTTTTCCTGGTTTATCATCTGTTAAGAATGTCAGATTCTGCAAAAGAAAGGGGATTTTCTGAGGTGGATGTGTCTTTGTCTGTTCATGTTTAATAACACTTTCTTCCATTAGTTTTTCCAATATTTCTTTTGGACTCCATTAAAGGTTTTGGCATCCACATCTTGTGACAATGACATCTACAGTGTAATTACTGATTATATGGAAAAGTAACTCCTGATCTTTGTTCATAAACAGTCAGTTAATTTATTCTGATGAAATAATAATTACCTCCAATTCTTGTGCTCTTCACCACTTTCATATGATTCATGATTTTGAAAATCATCATGATGATTAAAAAAAAAAAAAAGATTTAAAAATCATTTCATGATTTTAAAAATCATCATTAAGTCAGTCTTCTACAGGCTCCATGCTCCCTTTTTTTTAAAGAAGCTTTCCATATCTCTGATCATCCTTGATGAAGTACCTTTTCAGTTTTCCTATATCTTGAAGTTGTAAAAGAATAAGCTTGAATAGACCTTCACAGTTACAGACGTGGACTCATCATGGGTTTAAGTACGGGTAAAATATTGTTTTCTCTTGTGTTTGTTAACCTTTTTATAATAATTTTAACATGCCTTTTTGAGTTCCAGAGAACACTGAGCTAAAATTTTTAAAGCACTACTCACCATGACAGAAAGATCTCTTCCTGAATGGTAATAGCTAATAGGTCTCAGCTTTGTGTGTATATATAGTCAATGATTTTACCCACATATTTATTTTTTTGTAGTGGTCAACACTGAATTTCATCTGCCATTTTACTGTCCAGTTATTCAATATTGTAGATGCCCCAGAGACATTTCACAGCTGATAAAACTAAATATATCCTGAAGGATTTTGTACTTAATTTTTAATTTTTGTTAATTTTGTTAATTTTTAATAATTGTTAATTTTTGTCAGTTTACCACATGCTCCCTTTTCTAGATGATTTATAAATCAATTGAATAGGACTAGGAAAAATCTTCCATTTTGGAGGCTGGTCATTTTTTTTCTCATCTCTTAACTAGGTATTTATCTATGTGGGGATCTAACATCTCGTATCATGACAGCTTCATTTACCTTTCATAAGTCATTTTCATTACTTCGACATGATAAGCTCTGAAAAACATACCTGGCTAAGGAGGGGTAAGAAACAGTTGTTCCACAGAAGATCTCATGCAAGAAGCATCCTCCAGCTATTGTAAGATGGCATTAGATCTACATTCTCCAGATCATCTGGAAAAAAATAAAAATAAATGATAATCAACATCCATCCCCCACAGAAAAAGATGACATGAGATTTTCCAGGCCATGGAAGACTTGGATCATGTGCTACTATTATTCCTATATATGTAACTAAGAGAATGCCCAACCCGTAAGCAGATTCATGGCACAGATCTTCTAACAGTAAGAACCACAGAACCAGCTGCTAAGAAACAGATAAGAAACTGAGCCATTGTCAATGCATACTGATGAGAAAACATGGAAAACATTCAACCATGCCACCAAAGAGAATATCCTGACTAGTTTAGATTAAGGAAATCTAAACTCTCACCCAACTAATTTCTATCTTTGTTTTGTTCCATCCATCATTTATACAGTAGCTGCTACAGTTTCCTCTGCTCTTCATATAACCAGTAGCAATTCATAGACTGAAGGGCATGCAAGCTTTCACAGTAGTAGAACATTTGCTAATGTATTCTATGATCACAGAAAGTAATCTGTTTGCTCAGACTTTAGTTTTGCTCCCAGACAGTTTCTCATGTTGTTCTGAGAGCAGAAGTCAGAGAGCAAGATCAAAGAATATTTAAATGTGGTTAATAAAAAATGCCTAGTTTAGGTGGTTTGCATTATTTATCCCATCCTTTACTCAGTCTGACACAACTCCTGGGTCATGGTAAAGAGTTTTTACTTTTCATCTTCATGGAAAATTGAGACTAAATTTTTATTTACCCATTGGCAACAAAATACTGCTATTTATCCCAGCTAATGAGGGGGAAAAATAATGTGACAATTTGTTACTTGAAGATAAGAAACAGTGAAGGATTCTTTCTCACTTTTTCTTCTCTGTGCCTGTTGTTTCACATTTGATTTATGTTCTTTACATTCCTTCCTTTCTCTGTTTAGAACAAGAACAATGGAGACATATGACAACATATCTAGCAAGAGGCAAGAATAAATACCAGGCATTTACATTAATAGTACCAGAAAGAATTTACAGGAAGACAGGATACATGAAAAATACTGTCAACCTGGATAAAAATGCCTATAAATACACATGTACAGCTCTGACATTTTATTCCAGTGCATGACTCAATATAACCCTGCAACAATGAATGCCCTTCTATTTCAAAAATGATCAAAACATTTTCAGCTGAATTCTGATATACTTATTTCAATTTAGTAAAAGTTTACTTTGACAAGAAATATAGTGACTTGGAACAACTTGTGGATCTGTTAACTTTTCAGAATATATGGAAGCATCAATCTGAAAATTAATTGCCAGTTAATTGAGAAACCTCACTCTGATTCTTTTATTTATCTGTTTCTTACATCTGATTTCTACTTACTGCAGAATAAAAAGTAAAGTAAAAAAGTTAGAATGTTCATATGATACCACCACATATCAACTAGAATGGCTATAGCTTTGCTTAAAAATAAATAAATAAATAAATAAATAAATAAATGCAACCTCTAATGTATATCTCAAATAGTGGAAAATATACCCTTGTCTCTTCTAACAAAAGAACTTCTAGACCTTGCATAACAACATTTTTAAAGGTTTGATTTTATGTAGTGAGAACACCTTCACTGTACACATTTTGTTTAACATTTAGATGTTTTTAAAGCAGTGTTTCAAAGAGATTCTAAATGTGATTCTGTGTGACAGAACAGGTGGAGCATAAGATGACTCACAGCAGAACAGAGGAAAGGACTATCAAAACCAGGATACTTCCTCCAACAGCTTCTTACACCAGACGTTTCAGAGGAATAAAATAAATAAATAATTCACTAGCTAAATGTGTGAAATTCGAGTAGGAGAGGTGTAGTAGGGAGTGCTCTTTGTGGAGCTTGGTTGGGTTCTTTTACATGTATATCACAACCATGATGAGACTGATGACCTTTACAACATCATCCGCAGTAGGTTATTCAAAAAGCCTACTGTTCAGACGACCACTTTGACCTTCCCCAATCTATCTGCTTTGATATACTTTGGAAGCAAAAGGCAAATATACTAAATAGTCTCTTATCCACCCATGCTTTCATATAGGGAGGTTTCCATTCCTGTCTCTATTTTGTGCTCCAGGCACATTCAACAGCACTGAATTCCACAGTTCAGATGAATTCACAAAGCAGATATTTACCAAAAATAAAAACAGAAAAAAGATGGAGTTACACATACTTGAAAACAATGAAAAGGACAGATACAAAATCAATAATTAAAAAACGTGTATTACAGAATTAAAAATACGTTTACATATACTCATCAATATATTTATTTGTAAATGACTGAAAAGTAATATTTATAGCTTTCTCATAGTTTATACTATGTTTATGCTATGTTTACATAGTTTATACTTTAGATTATTATTTCAGTACTATTTAATGGCCTGAAATACAGGAATGCAGTGTTTGGAATAATAGACTACCATAAGAATACAAGGGTGTAATTCACTGAAAGAACTTGGCAGATTTCATAAACTAGGATTCAAAAGGTTGATTGTTTTTTTGAAGTGCTGTAGAACTCAGAGACTGAAATATAGCTGGGCATCTAGTGGAAAGCCATTTATTATTATTTACAATATATTCCAAATATTTATCTGATCATATAAGGTTTTTCCAAAAGTAAACTTCCCCATATCCCACTTTTGCCAAGAACAGCGTAACATAGGCAAGTAATAACACAGATGGCTTCTTCTACATAACTCCATTAATGAGCTAGAATAAGGGCATATATGCTCAGAATATAACTGAGCATATATTTGCATATGTATGATAGTTTTTTTATTTACTCGATACTTTGTCCCTTTTCAGATATCATCAGTGAGTAAGACAGGTCTAGCTGTGAGGGAAACTAGATTGAAGTTATCACACCTCACAAAAGCCCTGAATGGTAATAACTTTTTAACATTAATAATTATGAGTTGCAGTTAAAACTCCAGGTTAACACATTTACAAATTATGGCAGTGAGAATCCCAATGTACAGCTCTGGTGAAGTACTGTCTGTAGCTGAGAAACAGCCAAAAGTTGAGACTCTTTTAAAATGTACCTATTATCACTGAAAATATTTTTTATTCATTTTTGTTAGGAAACAGTCTCTGTCTTCAAGCCATTAAAAAAAATAAAAATACAAAAAGTTTTTTTATGATTTTGTTTCCACCATTTTTTAACTTCAGAGGCCATATTTAGATATCAACCCAATCAAGGTTTCAATGACTTATCAGTCGATGACTTATGCCATTTCTTTACCGCATTCAATAAAACATAAAATAAAATAAAATAAAAAATTCTAAAATTATGGTAAAAAGGCTTGAAGTGCAAACATTTTGAGGATATGATATACCTACTCAACCTGGTAGGCAGAAGAGATACAATGTGTCCAAGAGTCATGAAGAATCTGCAGTTTTCAAAATGTGCAAAATTGATCTTTCTTATCTCTCACTGGAGTTAAAAAAATTGGCCAGGCTTCAGAAAATCTCTTTGGATTTTACATCTGAGAGAAAACAAGTAAATGCATCAGCTTTCTTATTTTGCACAAATACTTGTCATTTCAAGTAACTTGTCAGTTTGCTAGTCCATTTTAAGAATGTTGCTGTATTGATGAAGTACCAAAAGAAGTAATCAGGAAGAAAGATAGTTCCCATCCACAAATCCCTCAAGAATGTCACAAGTTGATTCTACTTTTAATGTTTTAATATGTTTCTAAATGTGAAATAAAAGAGTAGGTCTGCTGGGAGAAGATTCCTCAGAAAGATTCAAAAGATACCCAAGCTTTTCTAAACCCTAGAAGGTTTACAGGGGAATAATCCATTGTTAAAAGTGTAGAAAAAGTTGTAAGAGTTGTATTATTTTTAACCCTATATGTATTTTATAATCCACAGCATATGTGGTATTGAATGACATATTCTTTAAAATAGTGGAAGGACTAAATGCAGAGGTGAGAAGCTTAGATGAGTGCTATTTGTGTGGAAAAATACTAAATAAGCATCCTGCTTTTTAAAATCTTGTTGCATAGCAAATTAATGATGTTTACTCTGCATATTTCATATGAAATGGACATTAATTACCCATGCATGCTTTAGCGATTTGCAGTTCACATGGCAATACTTATAAATAATCATAAGAAAATGCTTGGGGAGATTCCTTCATTTGACAGAAAGAATCAAATTTCTGCTCTCAGCTGATAACTTAGGCAAGAAGTGCATCTGGGAAAAAAAAAAATTAAAGGCTAGAGAGATGGAAGAAATAGATGTTGGAGAACTATTATATACAGAGAAAAAGTTAAAGAACACATTCTTTTTAGCTGATCAAAGAAAACAGAATTGTCTTGATTACAGAGAGTATGGTATCTCTGGAGAGATGAAATAGTGAATATCAAAGGACGAATACCAAAGGACTCTTTAAAATGGTATATGCAAAAAACAAACAAACAAACAAAAAACATTGTGACCCCCAGATATTGAAGCTGTACACAAAAAGATTAAATCAACTTCCTTGAAAAATAATAGTGTTAAACATTTAGAAGAAACTTAAGTAGTGGATTTCTCATCTCTTGATGGCATCAAATTATGAAAATGTTTTTCAGGAGGATAAACTTTAATGAAAAACAGCTAGGAAAAAGCTACTGAATGGAAACTTGGTATATTGGGATTAGGTTGGAAAATGTTATGTTCCATTCTGTTGTTAACACTTCAACATTTCCTAAATACATTTATTGGTGAATTATGTGAATAATTTGAATATGATGGTGTCCTGGGATAGAGCTAATTTTCTCGTAGTTGTTGCAGAGCAGTGCTTACACTATGTAAAGATCTTTTCAGCTTCTTGTGCTGCCCTGCCAGGGAGGAGGCTGAGAGTGCACAAGAAGCTGTGAAGGTACAGAACCAGGACAGCTGACCCAAACTGGTCAAAGGAATGCGACGTCATGAGAGGCAACAAAAGTTGGCTGGGGAGCTGGCATTGCCTGGGGCATTGGTCAGCAGCTGGTGAGCAATTGTGCATTGCTTGTTTTGTATATTCTTTTGTCATCATTATTATATTTTTCCCTCCCTTTTCTATCCTATTAAACCATTTATATCTCAACCAATGAGTTTTACCTTTTTTCTGATTCTCTCCCTCATTTTACTGTGTCAGGAGAGTGAGCAAACGGCTGTGCAGTGCTTTCCTGCCTCCTGGGTTAAACCTCAACAGATGGACAATTTATCAGAATTTTCTTCCCTATTCTACAGAAATTTATGTTTATTTAGAAGTCTTTCTGAGTTTTGTCTTTCGTAATCATAACTATTACATCTCAGTGCCTTCCTGTTTTTCAAGGTATTACATTTGTAACAATATCAAAATAAATGTGTCTTTATCACCACAAACAGTTATATATAAAAGAATATTTGATAGGATACTTTCAGTTAGGTATCCAACCACAATTACAGTCAGGGTTAGATTTACTTTGCCAATGTCATCACCTATGCCAATATTATAACATGGATATATGTTTATAACACAAATTAAGTAGTTTTTGAAAGACTAGGTAATTTAAACTTAATACCTCATCATAAAGATAGGCAAATCAGAGAAAGAATAATGAAGAAGACATTTGTCTCATTTTAATCTAGCTCTCTAAAAGTTATTTTATGTTATCATTAGGTTCTTTCTTTAGTTATTGTGGCCAGGAAAATCCAGAGAACAGTTTTTTTCCTGTGTGTTAATACCTTTGGATGGGATGACTCAGCCTCTGGAGTAGGCTTGTATACCTCTGCTATCTGTGAAAACTTTTGGTTAGACTGGATACCTGCTTTTATGTAATTAAATATAGGCAAGATGAATGCCATCTGCAGCACTTCCTACTTCTTACTGTCTATTCAGTGTTGTTTTGATAGTACATGCCCGTGGATTTCTATTTCTCTTGGAAATCCATACAGATCCCAGAGCAGAAACTTTGTCAGCTGTCCAGTTACTTTTCTCACCAGGAGTGGAGAAGCCTCGACTTCTCTACTCAGTTGTCTCAGGCCACACATCTACTTTTCTGCTGTTGTGGGATATTGGGATCTTTGGACAAGACCACAAGGTTTGAAATGCTTATGTACCCCATAAGCATTTATGCTTATGCCCCAGTTGTGAGAAAAATGCTAACTCCCTCTTTTTAAATAAAAGATGGCCAAAGATATTACATTTTTTTTTCCTACCTCTGCTACACTCCACTTGCAGATTTGTGGTTGAATTGCTATCTCATACTGCCTTTGCTACTATCTTCTTTGTGTCCAAGCACTCTGTTAATAGTGCACTGTTAACAGTGCATCCACGGCAAGCAGTGAGGCTTTTTACCAGTGATGTGAGGGGGGCTGGAGTCACACCTGGCACTGTGACTACGTATTTCTGACAGAAATTGTTTGAGTTTATTTAATAATAATTAATAAATTAAATAATAAATTAATTTCAATAATTATCAAAATAATTATTGAAAAACATTTTAAATTTTTAAAATTATTAAAAAATATTTTCTCTCTTTATTGAATAAATAATTACTTCAACTAGAATATCACCAGTGGACCAGACAGAAAAACATCTTTCGAAAGCACTCTTCTGATTACTTCAAGCAATTTCATAGGGTTATGTTACCTCCTAAACTGGTATTAAAATAGCACCAAAATATTTTGTTTTGTTAATAGAACTGATTTTAATTGGAACTGACTTTAATTCACCTACACAAACAAATAGATATGCAAAAGTATGAAAACAAATATATATGAAAATATCTCCTGGAAAATCCAGATAGTCAGAAAGTGATTTGTTTCACTTTTAGAAATGATTTTAAATTGGCCAGATTATATGTTAACCCTGTTTTTGTACCCTACCTTGTCACTAATTCAGATTATTATATCTCTTACCCTACCTATGCTAGCATCTAACTGTGGTGGTTTCACACTGATGGGCAGCCAAGCTCCACCAAACTGCTCCATCACTTCCCTTCATCAAAAGAACAGGGAGAGAAAATACGATGAAAAAAGGATCAGGGGTTGAACTAAGGACAGGGTGATCATTCACCAGTTACCATCACATACAAAACAGGCTCAGAATAAGGGAGATTAATGCAATTTATTGCCTATTACTAATAGACTACAGCTATTAGAACTAGAAATAAGCTAGAAATACCTTCCCATCCCCATCCATCTTCTTCTACCTCCTCCACCAAAGCAGTGCAGGGGAGTGGGAAAAGGGGGGCTGTGGTCAGTCCCTAATACTTCATCTCCACTGCTCCTTCACTGTCATTCACTTCCCCTGCTCCACGTGGGGTCCCTCCCACAGGATGCTGTCCTTCCCAAAGTGATCCTGTAAGGGCTTTCCACAGGCAGCAGCTCTTCAAGAACTGCTCCCACATGGCTCCGTACCATGGGGTCCATCCCCCAGGAGCAAACTGCTCCGGCACGGGTCCCCCATGGGTGGCAGCTCCCCCTGGACTCCCTGCTCCTGCGTGGGCTCCTCTCCACGGGCTGCAGCTCCAGACCAGGGCCTGCTCCTGTGGGTGCTCTCCATGGGCCGCAGCCTCCTCCAAGCCACATCCACCTGCTCCACCAGGGGCTCCTCCACGGTCTGCAGCGTGGAGATCTGCTCCATGTGGGACCCATGGGCTGCAGGGGGACAGCCTGCTCCACCAGGGGCCTCTCCACATGCTGCAGGGGAACTTCTGCTCCATGCCTGGAGCACCTCCTGCCCTCCTTGTGCACTGACGGGGTCTGTAGGGCTTTTCCTCTCACATTTTCTTACTCCTCTCTCCCAGCTGCTGTGGTGCAGCAGATTTTTCCTTTCTTAAATCTGCTCTCATAGAGGCACAACCAACATCACTGACTGGCTCAGTTCTGACCAGCAATGGGTCCTTTTAGGAGCTGGCTGGACCGGGTTCTAACCAGCTGCACCTAACATGGGGGAGCTGCTGGGCTCTTGTCACAGAGGGTATCTCTGCAGCCACCATGCTACTAAAATCTTGCCACATAAACCCAATACGCTAATACAATTAGCAATTAGTCCTAAAGCCCTTGCATGCCCCCTCAGTCTCCTCACTGGCAGGGCAGCACAAGAAGCTGAAAATTCCTTACTTATTGTAAGCACTGCTCTGCAACACTACAGGCTTGGAGGAGAGCGGCTGGAAAGCTGTGCAGAGGAAAAGGATCCAGGAGTGCTGGTCAATGCTCACTTGAACATGATCTGGCAGTGTGCCCAGGTGGCAAAGAAGGCCAACAGCATGCTAGCTTGTGTCAGGAATAGCGTAGCTAGCAGGACCAGGGAGGTGATCGTCCCCTTGTATTCTGCTCTGGTGAGGGCAGCACCTCAAGTACTGTGTTCAACTTTTGGCTTCTTACTACAAGAAGGACATCAAAGCCCTGGAACGTGTCCAGAGAAGGGATGTGAAGCTGGTGAAGGGCCTGGAACGTAAGTCCTTTGAAGAGCAGCTGAGGGAACTGGAGTTATTACATCTGGAGAAGAGGAGGCTCAGGGGAGACCTTATTGCTCTGTACAGCTACCTGAAAGGAAGCTGTGGGAAGCTGGGGGTCGACCTCTTCTCGCAGTTAACCAGTGATAGGACTAGAGTGAATGGCCTCAAGTTGTGCCAGGGGATGTTCAGATTGGAAATTGAGAAATTTCTCCTCAGACATTGGAATCGTTTGTCCAGGGAGGTGGTGGAGTCACCATCCCTGGGGTTGTTTAAGGAAAAGTTGGACCTGGCGTTTCAGAACATGGTATAGTGGGTGACATTGGTGTTAGGGGGATGGTTGAACCAGATGATCTTGGAGGTCTTTTCTAACCTTAATGATTTTATGTTAGTTAGAAGCATTTTACTCCTCTACCTTCCTGATGGCAAAGAGTCACTAACATACTTCAGTATTGTTCCAGTGATCACAGACAAAAATATAATTTAATAGGACACAAATACCAAGTTTCATAGTTTTATACCACAATGTCAAGTAAAGAAGAGAAGTAGTTGTTTAATAGCCATTGTGTTAGCCCACACTTTAGGAAATAAACACAGTTTGTCTTCACAGTTTTTCTGTGTGATGTCCAAGCAAGTCATTCTCCTCAGACCATCATCTGTAAAGGGGAATGAAGAGGTTTTGTCACCTGACAAGAATAGTGAAAATATTGGTACATCATCTATACAAGTTTGATACTTTAGAATGAGATACAGCCTCTCTCAAATTAAGTTAGACAGCACCTGGTCCAGAGATGACTTGTGACTGGCCAACCCAGAATGCTGGAAGAGCTAGTACATAACTGCCTGTATCTGCTTATACAGACATGTTTAAATGGACACTCTTAGCCCATAGCAAGTATTTCCAAAGTCACATACAGTCAATCAACTTTTGTTCTTTGTTCAGGTTATCTGTCAGAGATCTAGAAAATAAACAAAACAAAAGGAAAAAAATAATATGAGAAGTCACTATCTTACAACAAATGACACAAACTTCAATTTCTTTAAGTATAGGTAAAGCAGCTGTAAGGAGATATGGTAAAACTGTTTAACTTTTACATTATGATCATCTCCAGATGAGCATAACCACCCATTCCACGAGATCTAAAATAAGCACCATGGTTCTCTCCGTCCTTCTCTTCTCTCTCTCTCTCTTTTTTTCTTCCCCTCCCAGAAAAACACCACAGCTGAAAAGAAAGGCTTTCCAGAATTGCTGTCTCTACCTCAACAACTTGGAATTTTAAAGGAAAGGATTCTGTTCTTCCAGGATATCAGTGGACTGCTTTCTAGAGCATAAAAGCAACGTAGAATAAGAATAACTATAGTAAATTATATCTTAACATGACCCTTCAGTAAGGGCTGATTTCACATGATCTTTGCGAAGCAAAACTCTGAGAATATGTTATAATACCATTACACAACATTAGCTTTTTAAAAATATTTTGGTGTGCGTATGTAATTTCAGAGAAGCAATTATATTTATATATTATTTCAGAATTATAAAAAGGAGGGAGAAACATTTTAACGATAATCCAGAACCATGTATGTCATGGCTGCTTCAGGCTTACTAGGTCAGCAATTCCCTGAAAGAAAACATCACACAATAAAAGTGAAATATAAGTCAGAGGAGAATTGGAAAAAAAAAGAAAAAAAAAGTCATAATGTACAAATAGGATCAGCAGAAGAGTGCACTAGAATACCTCAGGATGAAGACAACCCTTAAAACAGCAGGAAGCAAATTACACCATCTGTTTAAAAAACAAACAAACAAACAAGAAAAACACTTATCAAAGTACCTTTAGGGCTGCACATAAGAAGTGTCTCAATTGCCTTTTTCAGCATGTCTATTACTGCCCCAAAAATGCTTCAGAAGAACAACCCACTGAGACCTATAATCTGTAGTCAAAAGCAATCATTATAAATGCATCTGAAAACATAGCTGTTTTCAAAATCTCACCACGTATTTTCAATGGTATCTCAGAGTTCTAACTCTGATGTGATGTCAGAACCTACTAAATTTTAGACAAGCAACTTCAAATAAATATAAGGTATCTGAGCATTTACAAGTTATATACACAGATGATACAGCAATGCCAAGAAGATTTGATAGGACTTTTGTCAGTTTTTTTTCAAGAATGAATTTATTCCAAGGTTTAAAACAACACTTAAGATTCTTTATATACCAATATCTAATCTATGTACAGTATATAGATGAAAATTAGACTTAAATTTGGGTAATAAGCTATTTAAATAAAAATATACAAAGAAACAAATAGGGAAGGAAGTCTTTTCACCAGCTCCCACAAGAAAATATCTGAGAAAGAGCTAGGGAGAAAAATCATTCCAGATCTTTTTGTTGTTGTTGCTGTTCATGCTTGAAAGCTTAAAAAGAGTATAGATAAAGGAGGTATCTACTTAGGCAGAAATACAGGTATTTCATCTTTGGCCTGAATCACAACATGAAATTCTTCAAACTATTTGGCAGGTTACATACGGGGGCAGAAACGGGGAAACACACACACTAAAGTGATCAATATACGTATACTAAGATATTAAAATCACAGCCTCTACATGGATAACTGGTCTCATCCTTGGAGTTCTATACAGTTCTGTAATACCGTACCGTTGTTATTAGCCTTGAGCTTTATATTGAGCTTGAACAGCCTCAGAAATAAGGCTTGTCAAGCCTGCTGTGTCTGAACTTATCTTGACCTGCATACAGCTGTGATTTACTTAATTTAACTGTGACAGCCATTTTTCTAACTGACCAGGTGGTGATGGCTACTTTTTTTTCAAATTGTGTTTATCCATGTATAGTGCAAACATAATTTTATATAGATAGCAGTAAGAAGTAGTTCTTACATATAGAACAAAATATTCATGATTGTACCATAATGATGCAGTCTGCATCGTTACACGGACCTTGAGGAGTGGGGACACAGGTTGCAGAGTGGAGGACTGCAGGCATGGCATGATGAGGATTGGGGCACAGGCTGGTGCAGTAGACCCCACAGCTATGAACAACTCACCCATGATCAGTTACAGTAATGCTGACCAGAGCTGTACAAAACCTAAGGATAACAAACAGAACCATGGTATTTAACATTCCTAGGAGGCTCCACATATAGAACTTTCAAATGTCATATGGTGCCACAGACAAATGAAGAAAGAACAAAGGCTTAAAAGTATGTTAGAAAATATATTAAAATGTTAAAATTAAAATAGTACAACATTAAAATGGGTATGCTACAGTGAAGAAGAACCCATTAATATGAACACTCCACATTCTTCCCAGCAAAGTTCTTCAAGTGCTCATTATTCCCACAATGAACAGAATGAAGCCACCGATCTTAAAACCAAAAAGAATGGGGAGACATCCATACTAATAACCTGTGAGTACTGCATACCACAACCATCAAAAATACCTAATCACTTCTTTCTGTATGAATTAGTTATAGCTCTGAAATCATACATAGTGTTAATTCACACTGCGCATAATGTAGATTTGTTGATAAAAAGGGAGCCGGAAACACATATCCATTTTTCTAAATAAAGGAACATTTTTAATTCAAATGACTTCTGATATTTATGGAAATTTATTTTTATTTTCATATTGATTTAAAATAATTTTAAAGAATTTTTAGAGTGGTGGCAACCAAGAATTTTAAAACATTTATTGCATAAGTAAACCAATAGTTTAAATTTAGGTCATATGTATTTTCAGGAAAGTAGTATTAGTACAAATATATCATCAATAAACACTAAGATGCTAGCAGCTAGCATAAGAATTTCATTTTCAGTATTTCCTTTCAGTTTTTCTTGTTTCCTTCTACACCAGATGAAACGTCACTGTTTGAAAAATGTAAATAATGACTTTGTCTCCAGAAATAAATATATATTAGGAAACATGCATGAAGTCTAGCAATAAGATTTATATCAAATGCATTCCTTATTAAACTCCTCCCAGATATCAAGTATTTTTTCTCTCAAAAAAAAAAAAAAAAAAAAAATCAAGACTGCTACTTAACCTCTTATTGTAAAGATGTACTGCAACTACAGCAACATTCTTCCTTGAACCTTTTTGGTTTTCCAATAAAAAGTATCATAAATCCATTTTTCCTTCTACCATTTTACAATAACTACCTGCAATTTCACATAGCTTTTGGCTGTCATTTGTTTATTGAGACTATTTAAATTGAACTACAACACCTGTTTTTCAGTCGGGTCTTGCTTACATCCAATTTTCCAGCTGAGTTGATTCAAGCCCTAACAAGATCAAATTCATTCAATGGTCATCTGTGTTAAAGCAATATCCCTTTCAAACTTTTCACCTTATCTACCTACCACAAAAGGAGAGTCCAGTATGCTTTTAGCTACTTCTCAAAATAAAATGCCAAACGAGTATTCCTGTGTCAATAAAAAGTGAAATAAGTTGCTAATTAAAAAAAAAAAAAAAAAAAAACTCCTCCTCAAAGTAAAAACAAAACAAAACAAAACAAAAAAACTCCTCAACTCCTCTTGTTGATCAAAACATATAAATCTCATAAAAATTTATAGGCTTACATGGAAAACTATCTCTAAGATATTGCTAGGCTCTTGCACATAAACAGACTGCTGGCAGCTAATCTCTCTGATTATGCAAAGATGGAATTATAGTACAAATTACTGATGGGCTCATAGGCTTGAATTCCCCACTTCAAAAAGTGGATTCTTGCTTTTATATTCTGTGACAAATGACCTACCTAGCTGTTCACCCATGCAGTGGAACAAGCTCAGAAGCTGATAGGACTATTGGTACTGGTGAAACTTGATTGTAAAAGAAACTCATTTACCCTGACTGCTAGCAGATTGTCTCAATATAATTAATGTTATGTCCTCTCTGTCAGCTTTATGTTTTGCTTTCATTCATCACAGTGTTAGAACATGAGAGAAAGAAATAAAAATTGGATCAGACTTTGGTGGGGAGCCTTCCAAATTTTCACAAAATGAACACATATAATGGTTAAAAGACAAAATTAAAACTATCATCAGTGAAATTCAGTGAAATTGAGGGTGTCACTATAAACTCATTATAAACTTATAAACTTGTATTTTTTAAACTGTATGTAAATTTATCTGAGTTACATAAAAAAATAATAATAATCATTGGAATAGAAGAATATTACATAGAGACCAGATTTTCAAAGTCTCATGCCTTTTTGATATCCACTGAATATTAAGTAAAAACTCTGATTCCATTCAATATGTAAAAGAAATGAGCAGCTACTCAGAGGCACCTAAGCACCACATCTGCTAATAATAATGGCGTAGTATTGGTGGTTTGCTTTTTCATTGGCTTATCATTTTTTTCTTTCAGAGTGGAATTTATTTCCCTCTTCTTGTTCCCTACTACCCTTCTTATTCATATAAAAAATGAAATTAAACTTCCAGTTTCCAAAGAACTTGAGGTTGGCATACATTCACTAAGTATTTTCTGCCACTTAAATAACAATTGATCAAGGAGGAATTTTTAGATGGCCTTAAAGGACGAATACAGAAAATAATGCCAAAAAAATTATTGAAAAGTAAAGACTTGACAGATAGGCTATGGTAGATATAAATTTCCTTGTGTGATCTGAATTCTTTTTATTTATGATCCTCTTCAAAAGCAAGGAACTGGGGATGGAAAGAAGATTCCCAGGAAGACAGCAATTTTTTTAAAGGTTGTATAAAAATCTATACACAGGAAGTGTGAAAGCTGCATATACACAGGCTAGAGCTACTATTTTTTTTTATTTTTTTTTTTCAATTTGGATAGTGCCCTTAATACTATGCTTTATGTTTTGATTAAAAAGACGTACTGCTTTGGCCCACAAAGATTATACCAGTCATAGTGTAAATCTGCTTTCCGATTGGCACAAAGGAAGTTCATGCTCCCATTTTTGAATTTCAGAAGCTGAGAAAAGATATTCACTACTCTCTGATCTTTCAAACTGCAAGCTTTGAGCAGTCTGTTCAGCCATGAGAAATGCCAAAGCTTGAGAGAAAAATTGTCCACAAAAAATAAAATAAAATAAAAATAAAATAAAATAAAAAATAAAAAATAAAAAATAAAAAATAAAAAATAAAAAATAAAGTCAAGCAAAGCAACTACACATGGGTCATTCAAACCCATATAGTTATTTTTAATAGTTATTCTAGCCCTTCAATATAGTTATTTTTAAAGCTTAAGGGCCATGATCCCCTGAAAATGAATAATGACTCAATTCTCACAATATATTATCTCTCCAAAATACATCTTTGGCTTGACTCATTTTGTAACTCTTTCTTTGAGTCAGTAGGACTTCTTGAAGGAAGGCTGGAAGCTTTCTAAGATGATATCTGGTAATGATCAGTCCAAGCAATTTTAGACAACATTAAACTTATTCCTTAACACTCTGGTTATAAACTTGATTCCTAAATGAAAAATCCCTAGATTATTTCCCCCTGAAGGAATAGCAGCGTCATAAATAAACTACTGGAAGCAGATTTGTTGGCTCTGTACAGCAGACTTTAATTTTCTCCATCACTTTTAAAAAATTAATTGCATTTGCAAGTGTATCTACAGCACTATTTGTGAAGAGTGAAGTCATACATCTTTGTCTCCTTTACTTGTTTAACTGCTTCATGGTATGTCTTTGGCTAGCACATTGTAGGAACATTGTGTGATGGTGTGCTCCACCCATACTTTCCTAACCTTTATTTCCCGTAACCCTTCTCAAGAGATAACCACCAGTGGCAGTCATGATGGCTGCATCCAACTTAAGCAGATAACCATCAGTGGCAGTTGTGGTGGATGCCATCTGGTTGTGATGGCTGCAGCCAGACTGATAACACACACTAGCCAAGGGGCCAGTTGAGCAATGTGCTCACCTGACCACAATGGCGGTCATTATCTCCCTCAAATGAAATTTGACAGAAACTAACATCTGCAGTTGGTATGCAAATATGACTGTTAGTCAACCATTTAATCCCATAAATAGTGAGCAACCCAAGAGCCCATTGAGCTCTCCTATATGACAGTGGTCTGAACAACAGGATCTCCCCTTGGGCAGGGACTCCTCTCAAGGTTATGCCTTTATGCCTTAATGACAATAAATTCCTTGTGGCTACAGATCCTTGGTAAGTGATTAATAGCTGGATAAACTTTGTAAGCTTCACTAAGATTATATTTTAGATTGATTGTACACATGTAATCTTTGGGCATAAACCATTGACAAAGTTTTGGACTAGGATTGGATCCAGCTGCACCTAAGCTCCCTAACTTTTTGGTTCAAAGAATTTTGAAAGCAAGAGGGTCCATTCCAAACCTTGTGAGTCAACAGGGGTGTCTCTTCAACCTTTAGACATAAACTGTTGACCAAGTCTGGGACTAAGTTTGGATCCAGCTGCACTTAGCCTCCTCTGAGGAGTTTAGAATGCAAGGAGGTCTACTCTGAATCTCGTGACCCATGAGACAGTCTCCTGGATTAGTATGTTCAACCCTATATTCTATCCCATAAATGACTGAGTATAATTCCTTCCTTCCTTCCTTCCTTCCTTCCTTCCTTCCTTCCTTCCTTCCTTCCTTCCTTCCTTCCTTCCTTCCTTCCTTCCTTCCTTCCTTCCTTCCTTCCTTCCTTCCTTCCTTCCTTCCTTCCTTCCTTCCTTTCCTTCTTTTACATATGATTTTTTATCTATTCAGGTATTCATTCAAATCTATTTTAGCCCAGAAATTAAATGACTTGATAGTTTTAGTAAACTTAGAGAAGTTGATAACTTATATAACACAGATTCCATTCTTAAGGGAAAACTTGGATAATTTCATAACCAAGCTTCACCCGATATTACATCAAACTGTGAAAATGAATTGCATATGATTCAAAAGCATGCTATAGTCAATGATCTGAAATTCATAGATCATCATCTCTCATACTAAGCTGGGTTTTTCTGTTTGTTTGTTTTCAGCTGAAATTGATATCTTGGCATGTACCAAGATCTGTATCCAGTCTTTTGTCAAATGCTGTCTAAGGTCAACAAATTTTGGGAAAAAAAAAAAAAAAAAAAAAAAAAAGATAACCACAACTGCAGATCATATGTGATAGACTAAATTGCACAGCTTGCTTTCTTATTCCTCTTGAAAAATACCAACCCAAATCACCAATTCATAATTAAACTCAGGCATATTCTATACAGTTTCAGTTTGTTATGTGAATATTTCACATAGGTGCTATAAATATTAGACACAATTTACTGACATTAAACAGAAGCATAGAACTCTCAATGCTTACCAAGTAAGTCTGTTAACAGAGTCCAGGAATTCTGGTATTTCCTTTTTGTTCTGAAATAAGAAAATATAAACTATATATAGCCCATTAAGTAGTATTTTTATTTGTTTTTAAACGATATTAATAATTTATAGTATCACATTATTTTATAAGTTGCCATCTTCAGCATAAATTTATGCTTCTCATTAATTCAGAACAATAGGATAGGCAGAAATTACAAGGTGAGATGTTACCACAAAAAATAATTCACTGGGGGCATCATATGCAAGATCAAATGACAATGACAAGTTGAACGGTAACAGTTGGTTTCAGTAGTGAAAGTATATTAAAGTAAATTGAACTGGTTATTTAGGACAAAGCAAATGGTATTACTTATCAATCATCTCATGTCATTCAATTTTGTGGATGCGCTGAAATTAAACTTAATATTCAACTAACCTTGTACTTGACATCTTGGCTCTCTCAAACTGAAGGTATATTCTAAACACACATGTAAAGAATTAATGGTGAAAAAAATGACTACAAATGCAAAAAAAAAAGTGTGTCAATGACACTAGTTCCTTCAGGAATTCATTACTTGGGGGAGAATGCAAATGTAACTCAGACACTTATTTAGATAAGGAATGATGTTAAGTAAGTAAATTTGGGGGCTGGATGGAAGTGTGCATGTGGGGAGGGAGTCTAGAGGCAACTGTAACCATTAGCAGTATGACAGTTTAAATTATTTATCAGCTTTTCACCATAGTGACAAGACTTACTCTTTGGTTTCTCCTGGATTCGGGGTGGCTTCTCAATTTGGAGATAGCATTCAGAAAAAAAAAAGAAAAACATTTTTTCCACCTGTCAAAAAATCTGACAGCCCTTCCAAGGAGATACAGGAGTTGCTGCTTTGGTGTATGATTTTTTGTCTGTTTTTATTCTTGCAAATTATTTTACCCAACACTGGAAGTCATTTCTGAAAAGTTATTCTGTCACTTACTGCTAGTCCTATTGTATACCATTTGCAGCAAGAAAGTTCATGTGCTTGGCAATATATGCTGTTTCATTCACTTTAGCACTTATCTTCAAAAGAATGCTAAAATTCTTCTGAACAGAATATGTGCAGAACATAACTTGTAAGATTCTGTATGGAAAAAAGCTCCATTATATGGACATCTTTACTAAGTGAGCCTGGTCCATTTGCATAAAAATAATCAATCAAACAAAAAAGTAAGAATAAAAAGAATAAAAATAAAACCAGACTGATGGCTTCTTCTGAACATTTGACTGACCTTCAAGAAGAACTTCTCTGTGCTTATTCTCTCAAGAAAATTTGTCCATGGTTACTAATTTTGCTTATGGGATTTCAGGTGGCAGTGCGAAAGGGTGAAGATATGTTCACAGATGATGGAATCTCTTGTGCTCTCTAATTCCATGAAAGTCTTAAGAATGTATGTGTAAGCTCTCTAAGAATTACTTTTATTTGGAAAACAGTCATTTTTATAAAAGCTTATATATTAGTTCTTCATTTTTCCTTTTTTTTTTTTTTCTTTTTTTTTCTTTTTTCTTCCAGAACTCTACCTGAAGATCCTATTCTAACACACTCACTCAAGTAACACTGAGATCAATACACTTTTTACCTGAATAAGGAACACCAAGTTTGGAGAGGAGGTGTCATTCATAAGTCATGGAACAGCTTCTTTGTAAGGAGCTGTGAATCATACAACAGATTTGCTGAACAGAACACATATTGCTGTGGATGAAAAGCTGATTATTCCTGATTATAAATCAGATAATATTCAGCAAGGATAATTGCAGATTTTACAGCTCAAAAAGTCATTAGGGGTTAAAGATAGGGTTTAAAAAATGATAAATGAAGTATCCAAGCCAAGCTGGATAGTAGCAGTTCCTACTTGTTTGATATGACTGACTAAATCTAAGAGTAAGTATAAGCAGTCCAGAAAAAAAAAAAAAAAAAAAAAAAGCAAGAAAAAAAAAAAAGCAACAAAAAAAAGGCTGTAAATACATGCTTAAAATACTATAGACACTAGCTCAAACTACTATAGGCTACAGACCATGAAGAGCTGATCTATCTGTATCTCATGCCATATGCCTGTTTCTTTACTTAGTGTATTCTAGGGAACAGATCTTTTAGAGTTTAAGTCCTAAGCACACTTTTATCAGCTTATGGTGTGAGCATTACGTAGTACATACAACAGCAAGAAACTATTTAACACTAGCACTTTCTTTACAATGATAACTAAGGCAACAAAATGTGGTGGTCCTAGATTGCACAAATGTGAACCTAGATCAGCAAATGTATGTTAATAAAGACCTGCATCATGATTTTTTTTTCTCCCCACATGGATGTATATTTTTAAACTTATGTGTCTGATTTTGTGATAAAATATCAGTAAGCATAATCTACAGGCTTTATGCACAGTCCGCTGTAAACCATTTAGGCAGGTCATCGTAACACTCATCTAACTTTGGACAGTTTACAGAGTTAGTATTGTGTCCCTCTCTTTTAAATGTTTACCTCTGAGCTAGTTATCCTACATGTTCTTCATAGTTAAGAGTTGAAATAGGATAAGACAAAGCATATCCTCAAAATGTTTGTTTCTCCACTGACTACAAGGGGAGTTTAGGGTTACTAGCTCAGATATGGTTGTCTACATTCAATCAGATGAATTTTTTTCTAGGTGCTTAAATTAGCAACCCCATTTCTGCTGGCCACCTGTAAAGAGAGCCATGGCTAGAGCTTAGTGCCATACAGGACAAATAAGAACCAAAGCTTGACCAAGGTGTTCTGAACCATTTCTTAATCCATTCATTTTGCACAAAGCCTTACAGGATCCTTATCTCAGGCATCACAAGTTAGATAGTGAAGGCAGACAGTGTGAGTATCCACCCTCCCAGCAAATTAGGGGGAAACAGCTAATTTAATCTGGCATTGATTTAGAGCAGCTTTTATGAGTATATAAAGCCCACAGAAATTTAAACTGTTATATATAAACGTGGAAACAGAAATATTGGCTGTAAGGAACCTCTGTAGTTCATCCTCCTACTTGAAGCAGAACTATTACTAACACTAGATCTAGCCCTGATCTGCTTATTTAAGTCCTAAAAACCTCCAGATGTGGAGATTCCTCAGCCTCTGTGGGAAAACAGTTATTGTTCTGGACTGCATTTGTAATCAGTATATCAGTTCTTCAAGTTCTAAAATAAATTTGCATTATTTGAAAATGAGATGTCCAGGATGTAAACTACTCATATCAATAGGGAAAAATTCATTAATTCAGTCAAAACAATAAAACAGCAACAAGTACTTTGAATTTTTATAATACCTTTGCTTTAATGAACCAAGATAATTGTGACTATGTAGATTAGGAATATGTTTATTTATACCATATATTTTTTATAAACCATTGAAACACCCTTAAAATTCTAATGCTAGTGCAAGATACTGTTCCACATAATTTTATTGCATTTCCAATTATTTCACCTTTTTACTGTTGTTCTTGAACTAAGGAATTAATTCCTTAGTTCAATGTTTCAACAATAAAGTCTTTCTGACTTTTTTATTTTATTTTTTTTTTACTTCATGCTGCTGAGCCCTTGTGGTTCATACTTATTGTATTTATTGTTTATTTTCTACAGTCTTTTAGTGATTTTGGATGATGTAAGTGCTCAAATGTCACAATGATAAGCCTAGTATGAAACTTCAATAGACTAGGTTTTTCATAAAAATAACTGGATGTACAGTTTTTCACACAATTTTACAAAACTGGGCAATTTATTTATTTATTTATCAAGCTAAAGACCATTTAGAGTTTTGGAAGTACCCATAAGCAAATGGCTAAATGCTTGGGCGATTTGACTCTAATTTCTCAAACAATCCAATCTGCGTTGGATTCTACCCCTAAGCATGCCATTCTAGGAAGTAATATGTAGAAGAGTTTTAAAGGCATGTGGGCTAAGGATATATCATAAGTCAGAGGCAGCAGCTGTTCCCTTAGCTAGCCAAGCCATTTCAGTAATGTTTGCTCATCAGTTCATTTTTCCTTAACATGATCCAAGCACAGTGACAGAAAACAATGAGTGTCTCAGTTGACAAAAGGCTTGGATTTAGATATAACCACACTATTCTGCCAAAATTAAATGTTTATACCAAGTTCTGGTTTTGGCTTTTCTCCTCAAGAGCTGTTCAGGGATTCCAATTACCAAGGTCAACAAGGTCCCTACATGGGTCTTATCCAAATTAAGACAACTACAGATTGTTAAGTACCATTAAATTTTCAAGGACTATCAATAAATTCTGGAGATTTCTTTGGCTTACTAGCTGCAAAACTAACTGCTAATTCTTATTAAAAGGTCATTTTTATAGAGACTGGCCTAGTGGAAATGAAACATTTTTTCTTAACACCTTTTGTGTCCATTTTGGTTAATGAGCCAAAAAAACCTCTTTCAGCTTTAATGGCCCAGTCACCACCTGACTGTAGTCAACAATAAATGGAATCATCTAATTGCAGGAAGATATTCACTGAAGAAAATTGCAGTGACTAAATCGTTCTTCCACAAAGGGAAAAGAAAGAGCAAATTAAGGAAAACCTCCATTTTGTAAGGTGACTGGAAATTCTCAGTATAGAAGGCATAGCTCCCATCTCTCATCATAAATTACCAGCAAGTCTGTCGAGAACAATAACAACATCAGAAGGAATGGAAAAGAAAGAGATGATAGGGCAAGAGAGAGATTTTTCAAAACAGAATATTAGAGTCAAACCCCAGGCAGAACATATGCTCAGTTGTGTGAAAAGGGCAGTAAGGTCTTCCAGGAAGCTGACTAGTGGAGTTCAGCTCTTTTCCATGTCCTGTTAACATTTAAAAGCAACCTGCATACAAAGAACAAATTAAATGAACATAGTTATATTTTTCTTCTTAACAGCACTCTTGTGAAAACTGTTTATTTAAAGTTTACAATCTGCTTTTAAGATTAGAATGCAGCAGATAAGATATATTAGTTATTATTTAAGACAATAATCACTGGCATTAGACATCATTAGTAGAATGCTGCACTCTTTTAACTCTGAATTCTTAGTTTCATGAGATGCAGCTTTCCAAAATGTTTATAATTTGGGGAGATGCTACATGTAGCCCAACTTTGAGCAAAGACAGGTTTTTTTTTGTTTGTTTGTTTGTTTGTTTTTTGTCTTCAGGCTTTATAAATTTTGAGATCAATAAATATCTGTGTGTATCTAGCCTGGTGTTCAATATAACACATGACATAACATTTCAAACTGTAGTTCCTGCGTTCAGTAGAGAATAAGTCACAAATGAGCTGCATCTTCATTTTAGAAAAAGGTACACCTTGATTTTTCTCTTTTATTTTTTCTTCTCTTTTAGCAGAAAGTAATACTCACCATTACATTTTAATAAGAGTTAAACAACAAAATATACTTTTCCTCTTTAAATCTGGGTGGATATACTTCACCATAATTTATCAACTTTGCATCAAAATAATCAAAAACCAGGGACTAAAATTTTGCAGCATGAGATGTTTCATTAAATCCTTTATGAAAGGCTAGGAAATTTATTTTGATTTCATAAGAGTATACCTTCTTAGAATGCATACAATACCCTCGTTTCAGTATATATTTCCCCCAAGTACATAAAGTAAACTAGTGCTGCTACTAGGAACTTATTTGCACAGTAATGTGTACACGGTCCTACAGATCATGAAGAATTCAAGGGAAAGCTATTTGCCACCAGATTTGGAAATATAAAATTTAAGTTAGATTTCTGTGTAGGTATCAAAATTCAAAGATGATTCTCATCCCAGCTACTAAAAAGAAAGTAGAAAGACCCATATGAAGATGCTTTTTGAATGGTTTCTCCCCCTAGTACATTTCTCCCAGAGTTAGAAGCCTTGCTAGAGACCCAGCTTACTAGGCAGTAATATGGTTTATAGGGGCAGTTTTAAAAGCATGTTGATAGGAACTTCACTGTGACTGACACTGCTTATCATGCGTATTTCTTGCTTGTAAACAGACCCTAGATATTATATCACCAGCTTTTACAACTTAGAGATTGCTGAATAAAAAATTAAGTGTTCTTAGAAATCATGGAATGAAAAACACCTAATCAATTGTGACAAGTCACTGCAGATTAAGTATGTTATATAGAGTAAGAGTGTACATATGCCAGCAACTTTGAGATAAATAAATATTTGATCCTACAAAGGTCTGCATTTACTTTGGTGATTAGTACATGAGTACATGGGAATATTTCTTCTCCATAAGAAATGTATTCAGGATCAGGCTATTAGTTTGGTAGTTAATGGACATAGCTCCTAAAAAGCACCTAATAAAATTGGCACTGTTCAGACATATGCTACTAAATTAGCTTAGCTAACTTGCTCACCCTCTCAATTACATTGAAAGAAATCTATACTTCTAGAAAGAAAACATATAGCACAGTTGCTGATTAAAATCCCATTCCACAAGGCATTTTAGCAAGTGCTTAGTCTGAAACATCTGCTTAATTTCTACTGAAGTTAAGGACACTTTTATTCATGTTTTAGGGTTTTACTGAATAGAATGATTTGCCAGTTGAGGGGTAATGTTATTGAAATATGTACCACGGACAAAAAAGAACATGTCAGAAAAGGTGTGTCTTACAAGGCATATATCCTTAAACATACTTTAGTTTAAATGCAGAAGACTAATAATAATAATTGTTATTATAAAAATAAAAATAACAACAACAAAAAATAACAAAAATAATAATACATATGGACCACCAGTAACATAAAAGTACAGATACTCTTCTAAGAAATTGGTTTGCATTATAATGTATATATTGTTAGAGATTACAAACACTTATGCACTAGGATTATACACAAAACTTTGAACTTGTCACTCCCTATCTGTACAGTGCTCAGACAGACAGGCTTAACAGTTTTTCACTGTCATTCTCGTTATGGATTTATTATTCATTTATCCTATGAGAATTGTTTGATAAAATTAACAAGTAGTATTAAAGCATTTTAAAACAAGGTAAGCTACGACTGGTGATTTAATCACTAGAGATAATTGCAAGAAACAATTATACAGAATCATACTATTCCAGGGTATAATTCCACATGCCATTGTCAACTAGATAAAACTATCAGAATGCAATAAAGTAAGATACCTGTTTTTCTGCTGATCCACGTGTAAATCTCCTATATAAAATAAATATTAATAAAAGCTTGGAGATGGCAGCAATGTAAGTGACTTCAAAGAATGAAAGCCATCCTTTCCTTAGCAACTCTTATGTGTAGTGCTGTGTTTCCTTGTTTTTATTTAGCTTGTTTTGTGGCATGAGCTGTGAATATGAATGAGGATTGTAGTCTGTGTACATTTGCTCAGACCATACAATGTTATTTAGAATTCTTTCAAGAGCTATTACCAATAAAAGGAAAAGGAAACTACACCTCTTAATGTGCAGAGCATGAAGTCATTTAACATGAAACAGAGGAGACAGAGAGTTTTTAAGCTATTTTTGCCTCAAGCTTCTCTATGGGAAGATGATACAAAGTTAAAGAGATCTGTGGCTTTATTTATAACCCTTTTTAAATCACAAAAATAACTCCAATTTTTTCATAAAATATCTCATAAAAATATTGCTCCAGAAATCTGTTTTTAGTTTGCTTTCGATTAAGAAATTTGCATCTCATTGAAACTGGAATAGCATTATATATTGGGAACATATATCTTTATTAAAATGCTGTTAATGATACTGGGGGATGGTGAGTGAAAAGATAGAAAAAATATTTTTTGTAGAACATATGGTCCAATATTAATTGTACATCAAATATATATACATCAGGTCTATGAAACAAATAATATATTTACCCAGATAGGTGGCAAAATACTTTCCCATTAAGAGAAAGATAAGAAAACGGATTGTAGAGGAAGAATGGAGGAAGTAAAGAGAGAAATGGAAGAGTGGATAAAGAATATATTATGAGAGAGATGAGTATCACAGGTAATTTGTAATTTTTTCAATGGTCATACAGCAGCAGATAGATGATATGATATGATGTGATGTGATGTGATGTGATGTGATATGATGATGAGATGAGATATGATACGATAAATATAGTACGATACAATACGATGCGATATATTATGATAGAATAGAATAGAATAGAATAGAATAGAATAGAATAGAATAGAATAGAATAGAATAGAATAGAATAGAATAGAATAGAATAGAATAGAATAGAATAGAATATGTATTGGGAGAGGAAAAACCCATAAAGTACCTGTTTACTCCATGGAATATTTCGAGTCAGTATCATAGAAAAGTTCACTATCTGAATTCCTGTTCAGTCTCCAGAAGCACTTCTGATAGCAGCTTAAGGGAACTCGAAATTGCCCATTATGGAGCACAGCTCAATATGGTAGCTCTTGGTTTGGTAAGCAAAGAGTAAGAGAAAGTATGTAATGGAGAGGGACCTGTAAAATGGAGGCAAGAATAAATAAGGTATGTGGGGAAAAAAAAAAAAAAAAAAAAAGCAAATCGCATTTACTAGAAAAGAATTCCTAGTAAATGTGATCCTTGAGGAAGTTAATCTTCACTGTTGGTCTGTTTGGAGCAAAATACTTTAACACTCTCCACAGATCAAAGTGATAAGAATTCTTGAATCTCAACCCTACATCTTACCTAAATGTTATGTCTAACATTCAAATTGCATTTAAAAGAATTCCACATATTTCCAGTGAAAACATGATACCCTCTGACTTGGGAATGATGAATCTACTAGTTTTTCAGCCCCTTGAATATAAGCTAGATAACCTTCCTAGCTATTCTTGATTAGAAAGTTGAGGGCAGATGTTTCTGTTATCCTCTTTCTATGTGCCTGACACCAACAGCTTATTAATCATAACATCTTACTTAAAGCATCACCTTAGTTTGTAGCCCATCAACCTTCCACTGTCCAGTCTAAACTTCATAACCATGAGGAAGACTTAAATTTGTCTGACCAAGCAGCTGACTATAGATAGTAAATAATCTATATGAATTCCTTTGGCATTCTATGAATATGTTGAAACTAAAAAAAAAAAAAAAGGGGGGGGGGGGGGGGAGGAGGAGGGGAAGGATTGGAAGCAAGTCCACAAACTGAGCCCCTGGAATTCCACTTAATGTATTTGTTTAGACCACTCTAGGTAGTCCACTCTAGGACAAAGACTGAACACAGCTCTGAGATACTGTTTTGGGCACCATCCACAAAAAAAAACAAAACCAGAATTGAACTGCACAACTTGGAACTTGGCTACTTTGCTCAGAATAGTCACTTGGGATTTTGCACCCTTGAGGATCACAGGTTTATCTCATGCAACAATGAGGATTTGGAACAGTGTTGTGCTATGAAAACACTATTCTGGTAGGCTGAAATCCAACCTCCACATTATTGCAGACACATTGAGCTGAAAAAGCACAGAAACTGATAACTACTTTGTAAGAGCAAAAAGCTACAACATAGGGCCTAGAGGGCTGAGTGCAATGTAGCATGGATGCAGCTGCTCTGCAAATCAGCCTTAGGCACCACAGATATTAGACAGTCTACACCAGGTGCCCTTAGAGATGAAGGGACATAATAATATTTCTCTTTGTCAGTATCATCAGAGTCCATGTATCCAGCTATAAGTGCAACATTGGCTAATGAAATCTGTCAAATGAACCATCCAATGGATTTCTAAGAATTAATGAAAAAATGAGCAGCAGTGCAAAAACGTAGGGGTGAAAACAATGAACAATCAAAGAAGATAAAGAGCAGAAAATTCAAATATTGTTGCTATGTCAGTTCTAGTAAGCCAAATGTGCCTGGGACAATTCTGTGGCACAGAGAACAGATGGTATGAGATGACCTGTATCTTGCTAAACACTTTTCACCCTATGGTAGAGTAAGACAGCGTGCAAACTGACTGTTGAGAATGTTCTGTGGCATATGCTAACCCTTTACAGGTACTGAGGAAATTTTTCAAAAAAACACTAGTTAATACAGTAGCAGTCTAGTGTTTTCCAACATAGATGACTGAGACCTGCTGGGTGGAAGGATCAAGAATCACCTCTTCCAAGCTTAAGAATGGTTCAACCCAGAGAACAGGAACTAAAGCAAGAATGGCAAGAGGCCTGCATGGATGAATAAGGAAATGCTGAAAACTCAAATGTAGAACTGAAACATACAAGAATTGGAAGCAGGACCATGTGAGCTGGGACAAATATAGAGAAATATAGAGACATTGTCCAAGTATGCAAGGCTACAGCTAGGAATGCCAAAACCTACCTGCAATTGAACCTGGTGAAGGATGTGAAGGGCAACAAGAAGGGCCTTTACAGACAAATCACCAGCAACAAGAAGAATAGTGAAGACATGGATCCTCTCATTAATAGGTTGGGGGATGTAGTGAGAAAGGATATGAAACGAGATGAAGTACTCAATGTCTTCCTTGCCTCAGCCTCTGCTAGTAAGATCAGCCTTCAGAAATCTTCAGAAGGATAGTGTCTGCTCCTTTATTAGTATTGAGTCAAGGGCTTTTTTAAATGCATAAAAAATAAAGAGATAACAAGAAAAGAAAGGAGTCATAAACAAGAACTCAAGGGACACAAACCTGAACAACAAATGATAAGGGAGGCAGTGACAGGAAACCAAACCTGGCCAGTCAGACTAATTGTTGAGGAAATGTGAGACTATGAGAACATTTATTCCAGAAAGGTTATTTGATTGGGTTTCTTGTCAAATAAGAAACTAGGGGAAGAAGGAAAAGCCAGAAACAAAATAAACAGAGACATAGACCTGATAAAACAAACATAGGAGACAATGACAAGAAATAAGCCTCCCAGACACATAGATAACTTATGGGTTATCGAGAAACCACAGATGCCACTTCCAGTAAGATCAACCTGGACAACAGATAAGATTGTAAACCAGGGTGGGGGCAGTCTTTGAGGAGTCTATGAGGAATTGTACAAACCCATGAGGGGAAGGGGAGGGAAAAGGGGGAGCAGGGAGGAAAAAGTGGGGTAGACAGAAAAGGAGAAAAAAAGAGCCAGTTATGTAAAACAGGGTGGATCGGTATGTTTATCAGGCTGACCCCTGCACCTGTTCACCGCTTGTCTTGTCTTATTAAATCTTTATTATAACTGTTTATTATTATTATTATTATTATTATTATTATTATTATTAACTATCTTTCTGTGTAAACCGACTCTCTATGCTCTGTGTGTGTGCTGAAAGTGCTCAGTGCCAGCTACCAGGGGCTGGGCATGAGAAGAGTGGGTGCCAGCTGCTGGAGCCAGACCTGGGTGGGTGTGGGTGCCCTGCCCTGTGGTGGCAGCTGCTGCAGCCAGTGGGGTCTCAGCATCGGTTCCTGAAGTGTGTGGGGTGGGAGTGGTGTTTGTCCCCAGACCTGCTGCTTTGGGGGGAGGTCAGTGAGCCAAGTGAGGGGCTCTGTGCTGGCAGCTGGAGCAGGGTCACAGCTCACAGCCTATGTGCCTGGTGCTGGCTGCTGGGGACAGTGTCTGAGTCTGTCCCAAACTGGGTGTGTGGGGTGTGTGTGTGTATTCACTGACAAACTGTCAAGCAGGGGACACGTAGGGTGGGTGAGAGGGGCTGGTATATGAACAGGGGTGCTGGGTGGGCTGTGTGGGCACTTGGGGCATCCATGAGTGTGCATGTGCTGGTGGGCCTGGAGGTGTGTGTTTATGCCTGCCCCAGGGAGCTGCTGTCTGTGCCCCGCCAAGGGGAGGAGGAAACTTGTGTGCAGTCTATAGCGCTTTGTCTCCACTGTGCCTTTTCAGTAACTCTCTTCCCCTGCTTCCACAGGGCTCCGTACCATGGGGTCTATCCCCCAGGAGCAAACTGCTCCAGCACGGGTCCCCCATGGGCAGCAGCTACCCCCAGACCCCCTGCTCCTGCGTGGGCTCCTCTCCACGGGCTGCAGCTCCAGCCCGGGGCCTGCTCCTGAGGGGGCTCCCCATGGGCCGCAGCCTCCTCCAGGCCACATCCACCTGCTCCACCGGGGGCTCCTCCACAGCCTGCAGCGTGGAGATCTGCTCCGTGTGGGACCTATGGGCTGCAGGGGGACAGCCTGCTCCACCAGGGGCCTCTCCACAGGCCGCAGGGGAACTTCTGCTGTGTGACTGGAGCAGCTCCTGCCCTCCTGCTGCACTGACCTTGGGGTCTGCATGGCTGGTTCTCACTCCTCTCTCTCCCAGCTGATGTTCCCCAGCTTTTTTTTTTTTTTTCCCTTTCTTAAATCTGCTCTCACAGAGGCACAAACAACATTGTTTATTGGCTCAGCTGTGGCCAGAGGCAGGGCCCTTATCTAACATGGGGCAGCTTCTGGATTATTCTCCAGAAGAAGCCACCCCTATGCCTCTCTGGTACCAAAACCTTGTCACGTAAACACACTACATGTATTTATTTTTCAAAATACAATGTGACTCATCCTGGAAGTTGTTCCTATTCCATTCCTAGTTCACACAAATGATACCCAGCATGTTTTAAGAATAATAATTTTAAGGCTTTTGAAAATAAAATAAGATGAAAAAGAGAAAAAGAAAGGAAATGCCCTTTATACACCGAGAACTGAAATAGAGATTTAAATTACTTGTGGAATGTTCTAAAATTTAAATGAAATCTTTAGTTTTCAATATGAATAACAATATTGAATGTTGTATCAAAAAGGAGGTAAGAGTAAAAAAATGAAAAGATCCATATTTGAAATGACAGTAAATTCAAGCAATCCAGTCAGGGGTAAATTATTGTCTTTTCCTGAAATAATTTGCAAATGAAATTGCAAGCCAATGTAATGGCAACATTTTTTGAAAAATGCATCATTAGACGTAGATCTAAATTATCAAAGAATAGCATTCACAGTTAATGAACAGAGATGATCTGGACAATAACAAAACAGGCCTTAAAAGTATGCAAAGCTTTCAAAGGTATTTGGAAGGAAAGAATAATCAGAGACATGAAGGTAAATGGTAAATGGGATAGACTGTAATAAGGAAAGATCATGTGAGCTATATGTCTTTCTTTGACACCTCTTTTTCAGAGAAGGGAAATGTAGTAGATGAAACCTGTCTGGACTTCAGTGAAGCAGATGACATGTTGCCACAGGAGAAATTATTCATTGAACTTGAGAAGACAGCAATTCATAGGTAGAATTGGAAGTTGGAAAATGAAGGTTACTAGAACAAAAGCCTCATGGAACACTGTGAAAAATAAATGTGTTTAGTATATTTATTTCTTTTTAATGACACTCAAGAAATCACATCACTGAATGCTGAGAGGAGAGGAGAGGAGAGGAGAGGAGAGGAGAGGAGAGGAGAGGAGAGGGGAGGGGAGGGGAGGGGAGGGGAGGGGAGGGGAGGGGAGGGGAGGGGAGGGGAGGGGAGGGGAGGGGAGGGGAGGGGAGGGGAGGGGAGGGGAGGGGAGGGGAGGGGAGGGGAGGGGAGGGGAGGAAAAGTAAAATAAAATTTCAGTCATGCATTTAGGACAAAGTATGCTAATCTACTAAGTGCTGAGGACATTTGAATATGAAAGGAAGGATATATAGCATAGTATTTGGAAAAATGCAGTGCAGGATCAAAATAAAGGCAATATGAACTAGAAAGCATTCCAATTAAAACAGATATGAAATAAGGCACTCATTAAACTATATGTAGAACACCATATACAGTTTTGGTCAACTATCCTTAAGAAAGCTTAGCTTAGACTTCACAGCTATAAAAGAATATTTAACAACATATTGGGAATGGTAAATGTGTCTTACCTTCGCAAGTTGCAGACAAAAGAGCATGGTTTACTTACTGTGGCAAAAGGAAGAACAAAAGGGAGTAGGATTGCTATGTAAATTGCTGGGGAAAATACCAAGCAAAGAAAAGAACCATATTTTTTACAAGATGTATAGAAAACCAAGAATACATTTCTGTCATTGTTGGAAAAATTGCAATAATTTTTCATATAATGGAAGTTACATTCAAAACCAGTTTCCAGTTTGTGAGCAGACTTCTTTTAAGCAATCTCATAAACTTTGTATGAGGGATTGGATTAGATGGTTCCTTTGAAGGAATAAACTGGACTTAAAAATGCTGGAGGTATCTTCCAACTCTACATGCCTGTGAGAAATAAGAGACTATGAAACTTTCAAGCTGCATGTTTTAAAGCATTTTATACCTGATTATATAATCTGCAGCCCTGTTTCAGCAACTAATTTTCAGAGACTAATTTTCAGCAAGATTAAAACATTCTAAGGATCAAGGACAGGACAAGAAGCTTGCTACACCAGTTTTATCATTATGCAAGTTAACAGAGTTTAGGGTAATGATGACTTCTTATATATCAACGGCCTCTCAGCCAGTTCTGAGAAGAAAACACTCTAGTACCTAGATCCTAAAATGACACTGGCTTAACTGGCATAGGTAAGGAACAGGAAGCAAACTGGTATCCATCCTGCTTTTCTCCATAATTCCTTTTCTTTCATAATTCCTGACAAACGAGGGATTTTTTTCTGCATGGTAAAAAGAAAAAAAAAAAAAATTGCTTGCTGTCTTCCATGTAATCTGACAAATGTTGTGCATATAACATTTTTATTTCTTATTTGAGTTATGAGGATCTATTTATTGATGGTCCATAACCATTTTTAGAAACAGAAATCACATAACTGAAATCTCCACTTTTGCTCATGAAAGATTAATGATAATAAGTGAATACTTTTAAGTAGCTTAGTAACAGTGATTCATAAGTGAATAGCAGTATGAATGTTACAGATTAGGAAAGAATGAATAAATTTGTCAATTATGGCTGGACAGATATACTTGAACATACTGATCTAGCAGTTATTCAGACTGGAGCATCTCTTGGAACCCTCTGAAACTAGGGCATGAACAGGGACAATCCAATGAACCTCTGCATTTTAGTGTGATATAGGGTCAAAATTAGACTGTGTGACCTCAATAATCAGAAGCCTTCTTGCAGGTCATATAATGTGAACTCACTCATAGCCACTGCTGTCATTAGGGACAGTTACAGCTTAAGTATGAAAAGAAGGGTCAACAGCTTGTCAGTATGCCTCCTACTATCTTGTACTAGGCTTCACACTTCCACAAAAGTCAAGCAAATATCAAATCTACTTTGCTAAAAGTTTACCTAAGTTTTTAAATGGGCAATAATGTTGCAAAGATTGGAGAAGTTACAAAAAAAATCAATTACTGATGAGTATAATTTATGAGTATAATTCATTAACAGTCTCAAGAGTCAAATAAAACTTGACATTACTTCGCAAATATTCTTGCAATTAGTAGTACATGGAGAAAGTTGAATCAAAATAAAATAGTTCTGAGAAACTTTTCAAGAGTGTTTTGGTTTTGGTTTGGTTTTGATTTGGTTTGGTTTGAGTAAATGTATAGTGTAGAAATAAAGAATGTATATTGTAGAAATAAAGCACAAATTTCACTCCAGTATTATTTGGGCATCTCATTTTGTGTGGGGGGGTATTTTCTACAGTTAGTTTCAGTGACAAAAAAATACAAAAGAATTTGTTACAGAGCTTTTTTTTTTTTCTTCAACTTTTTCAGTTCAATCACATTCAAAATATCAATTTTTTGAACATTACTCATACAATTGTTAAAAAATGCAGTGACAACAAGACTAGAATTTGATAGAGAAAAATGTGTCATTCATCTCCCTAACTTTAGCTATTTAATTGTCATGTAAAGCTAAACCACTTGCCTAGGCTCTATCAATATTCAGTGGAAAAAAAGGCAATTGAAGATGACTGATTTGATCCAAACATGGTCATCTAAGACAGATGTCTTGTGGTAGTGAAGAAATCCATACAGGAATACCAGATATGGAGTAGAGCTGAGAAAACTCTGTCCTGGAACTGAGTCTGGGGCCTGCAGCAGCTCAAATGGTAGTCAAGGTAGATGCAAGATCTGAAAGGAGGCACTTCTGTTGGGTGAGATGGTGTATTTTTTAAATAAGCAATTCTGAGTTAAAGGACTGACAGACACTAACATGGATGCAAGACAAGGAATCTCTCTAAAATGGGCAGAGTATGCAAGTGAGAGAATGGTGAAAGGTAAGCGAGTTTATGTTCCTGCAATAGCTTTCATTAAAGCAGAGACACTTTCTAACAATTTAGCCAAAACTGAGGAGTCTCTGTATCTCATTGGATTATAAATCTTAAAGACATTGTCTATTACCTGTTGAATTAAATCAGTGTTGCTGTGATTGGTACTATTTCGTTGGCTGAGATATTCAGATTAAATAGATGCTGGTCATTATCTTATCATTAACCTGTAGCTGGATGTCAGGATATTTAGTTCAATGACAGTCACAGGACATTTATAAATTTTTGGTTGTTCAGAAAAAAATAAAGAAGTTTTCAAAATAACTCATATGGGGGAAAAAAATAATAATAATAATAATGTTGAGCTGTGTGGTACCCTCCATCTTATGTGTGGTTCAAATGTCAGAAGTGTTCAAACTAGAACAAAGAATCAAACTTTCTTTTGTAGTCTGCATAAATTCTCAACTTCATATAGTGTTACCAGTTCAGTGGAAGAATCTTTATACTGATTGCCTACTGAACCTTTTCAAGAAGGTTTGAATTTCCTCTGGATGAGGGCATTAAGCAGTTGCTTTCCATATGCTTGATGAAAAATATAATCACTAAGTTAGTGATTGATCAACCTTTATTACTGGAGAAGGATCCTTGTCAGCACTTGGAAAGAAGAGCTGACAGAAGAGCTTCTGGGATATTCATCCCGAAAAGATAGATGAATGTCCCGGAGGACCATTATTTCCAAATTATATGTCATTTCTCAATGACCATGCTGATTCTACCAACGGGATTAATATTGTAGAAAGCTACATCTATACTAGTAACTCTTTATAACCAATAGAGGACAATTAGTAGTTTTAGGGACTGATTCTTCACCAACTGCTGATGTCTGAAGCATGTTAAATGAATCATGACACACAATTGCCTACTCTGTAAACTTATAGGGCACATTTCAGAGTTGTAGAGTAATTTGGATTAGAAGGGACCTGTAGATGTCATCTGTCTCAATATTGTTCAGGTTGCTCAAGACCCTTCCCAGATGAGTTTTGAACACCTCCACAGATGGAGATTCTATATCCCCTATGGGCAACTGGGTTGTGTTTTACTGTTCTCACATTTATTTATTTTTTTCCTAATACAGGATCACAATTTCTCTGTCTGTAAACTGTGCTTGTATGTTTTATCTGTCACTGTACACATCCCAGAAGAGTCTGTGTCTATATTCTCCATACCTTCCCGTAGGGTAGTAAAGGTAGTAAAGATCTCAGTCTTCTAGAAGATAAGTCTTCTAGAACAAACACAGTCATTTAAGTTGCTACCTCTACATAATATGTTCCAAGTCCCAATCATCTTTGTGACCTTCCATTGGACTCACTCCAATTCATCCATGTTTTTCTTCAGGCTGCCCAAGACATTTATGCAGGACTGATAGAACTGACAAGGAACCTACAAGGACAGGAGTGTGCGTAAGTGTGAAATCCTTAGGAGTCACAAATGACACAAGACATTCTATATTTAGGCAAGTGAATTGCACTAAAAAATGTCAGCTGTAATTAATTTCTCTGTTGACAATTCATTTCTCACCAAGCTGGTAAATTTGATCACTTCCTGTACTTCTAATGGGAAGTTTCTCCAGATTACACTTTGTGTTCCTTTTTGTCAGGTTTACATATTGCAATGTCCTAACTTTTCAAAATCAAAGTTCCTTTCTAACAACACAGACAATAGTATGATTCACAATTCTTCAGTTTGAAAGTCAAGAAAGAAATGTTCAACAATTCATCTGTTTAAAGCATTCGTCATTTAATATAGTCCGATAACCTCTGATGCAGGTATCTAAATTCTCTTATACAACAAGCATATGACTAAGAGCAAAGAGCAGAGTATGTACATGAGTCCTCATGTACAGAGGGTTAATACCCTTTAACCTATCAGATAACTGTTCAGTAAAGTCCACTAACTACTTATAACCTGAATTGCTTCAGTGATGATACAGACTGCTTTCAACTAAAATAATAACTAAGAAATATCGAAATAAACAAGTAAGAAGCAGAACCAGATGGACTACATGCACATACTATGTTTTCAAACATAAGTAAAATTTTCTCTTTTGTTCATATTTTAGCAAGTTTCTGGCCAAATACCAAGTTTTTCACTCAGATAACACTGCCATGGATCTCAAACTGAATGAGATACTCAGATCTTTCTAAGATATCTTAGGTATCTTTTTAGTTTCCACACTGTTTATTTGCCTGTTCACTCTGTTGGCACAAGTAACCCCACCAAATAAATCCTTTGGATATAGCATCTTGTTATATCCACCATACCCTTCATTAATAAATGCAGTTCCACAGATACTACATGCATTATAAATAAAGTATGTTATAATTATTATAATCTGAAATCAGAAATGTTCACCATCACTCTTCACCAATTACTCTTGTATTTTGTAATCACCCTGCTTGCTAGTTTTTTTTCCCAAACCTTCAGGTCATGCTATATGTTTTTCTCCCTGGCAATTTATAGAAATTCCCTAACTTTAAACATTTTACTTCATAAATGTGCATTAATGTATTTTTTTTCAGGTTTTTGAAGCATGTAACAAAATGCTTTGAAAAACAGTGCTGAAATAGCCGTTATGGTATTAAATATTTATGAGTGAGGTGATTTGAGTCTAAATTAGTTCATCGTAATAAAACTCAGCATCTGAACAGAATCTTATCTGGTTTCCAAGGTACCTACAAATGTACCCAATTGTAAGACAGAGGAATTACAGTAATGTACAACTCTCTGCACAAGAATGTGCTGGGAATCAATGATGAGATAGTCTATAACTATTTCTTTCTCGTTATTTCATTTTTAAAATTTCAATGATTTTTAAATGTTCCCGCTCTATTGATATGATCTTCAACAAAAATTGATCCAGGGCTAAAGGTAAAAAGTAATGAGATTAGAAAAGTACATGAATCTGCTGTGTTGGTTAAATTTCTTTGCCTGCTCTCAATTATTTAATCAAAAGGTAGTATAAGCAGAATTATGTATCTGACGATAGGATTATCTGACATAAAGTAAAAGAATGACAGGATTTGCAGACTTTGTAAATTAAATTGTGTGATTCGTGCATTTTCAGAGGATCTGAATGACTTTCAAATGATGCAAGCACTTCATGCTCTTTAATCCTTCTTATGAAATAAATGGGAAAAATATGCTGATGTCACTTTTTCTAATAATGCTTTCACACAAGTGCCTTTGAAATACATGCACCAATCATTTTATGACTTTTTTTTTTTTTTTTTAAGTGGTCGTGGTGGTGGTGGTGTTTTGTTTTGTTTTTTTTTTTTCCACTTGATCAGAAATCTGTAAAAGTACTTAAAATGACCTCTCTTCTTCTGTGTGATATTAGAGCTTGAAGACTTAGAACGGTCTCCAGCTATTTGTACTAAAAGATTTTCTGAGGTAAAAATAAATTTTATTATTGGGTATTTATATGATAAGAATGCTTTTACAGGAACAGGAAAGAAGCACTGAATTTAATCCATGTGTGATTTTATTAACTGAACTGTAATTTAGTTAGAGTAGATGAATATATTTGCATTTGTCAGCTTTTACTCTAGTATTTGAGAAATGAACCTTAACTGAGAAGGAGTGCAGAAATGGGTTTGAAATATTTAATTGGATTTATGTATCCATGGACATTTTTCAAAGATAAAGGAGGCGGGAAGTTTGTCTGGTTGTGTAAGTAAAATACTAGACTTTAACTTCAGTCTCTAACTTTCAATACCATGAGACCAACAGCCAGTCCCTAAAAGACTGATAGTCGAGCCACAAAACCACATCAGTCAGCTCAGCTCAGCACTGAGCTATTGTAGTAAGGATACTCTGCTATGTTTTCACCTATCTCCAAAATGTCCTTCTAGCAAGAAAGGGTAAAGCACTGTCAAGATGATCTAAGGTGAAGAAAAACAGAAGTAGAATGTTTGCATTCTGACTCCCAGAAAAACAAATTGCTAGTACCTTCAGGGAATGAAATATTTTGTTTCCACGGAACAGTATATATTTTCTATTATACAAACATTTCATGGGAGTGGGGGAGGAAAGGACTGAAATAAAAGAGAGAATCTTTTACAAAGTGTAAAAGGTGATACATAAGTGCACGTGTTATTTAAGACCAGAATAACACTATAAATATTCAGATTTCTTTCTTTCCTGTTTGTTTCATCCCCATATTTCTCATCATACCTGCATATCTCAGTGTAAGTTCAGGATAAGATTCTTTCAACATTTTAGCATCAAACTTAAAAACTTCAGCAAAGCTAGGATTTTATGAAAGATTTGTAACGACAAGAATATATTGAATGAACATGTACCAATAGTACATCTCTTATGGTTTTGTTAAGAACTGTATTCTGTGTGTCTGACAAGATGTTGTGTTTGATGTTTTGTAGTATATTTCTAAGCTCAAATGCAAAGAGCCCCCCAGTAACAAACTGTATTCTTTTATTGTACTGTCTAAAGAAAATAGAGAATAATTGCTGAAAATACAGAAAAATAAATGAAGTCTTGTGAAAAAATTTTAAATGTAAAAACAAGTGTTGACCAGAAGGATTAACTTTCACCAAACCTGAAGTAATTATTATTACTTTTTACATAAATAAATTCCTGCAGTAAATTTCATGTCTGAGTATTTGCATGTGATATGATTCAATATACTGAACCACACTACCTCAGTGATGGACATACTGTTTTTTCTTTTTTTTTTTTTTTATTTCTTTTGACCTTCCAATATGATACTGACGAGAATAAAATCATTTTTCCTGTTTACCCACTTTTAGCAGAGAAATAGACCAATTTTGGTTCATTTTTGATTCATTTGAACCATTTGGTTCAATTTTGATTCATCACAATAACCAAGCTTTGGTTATTGTGATGAATCATTGACTTATTGTAACCTTAGGCATGCCTCTTCCTTCCTCAAGTTCACTTTCTGTAAAATGATTGTACAGGGATAGAATAAGAGGTGTTTAGGAGACAAGAGCTGCAGAAAAATAACTGCAAAGCATTAATGCTTTTAATTTCTTTAGACATGAAAAACACATTGTTCATTGCCCTTCAGCTTGAAAAAGGGATATAATAAAAGTATGAATTGTTTCCCTTGCTTTAATGCTTTATTTCAGTTAAAACCATGCTGTTAACTTGTTTTTATGTTGTTGGTTTTTTTTAAGTCCTAAGATCTGAAGCATTCCTGCTTTTCCAAGGGCCATCAGCCAAAGACTGATTTTCCCTAAAATTCAGGATACTATTTAATTAAATCTTTTAAGCTGAATCATGTTTATAGATGGACTTTATAAGGAAGAAAATATGTATCTGTTTTTAACCATTTTATCAAATTTTACAGAACTGTTTTCCTATTTTTTAAGATTAAAAACAAACAAACAAAAAAAGTTTTCTTCTATTGCTGTACAAATACTTCTAACAGTAATGGATGAAACAATTAACTATAGTGAGGTCAGTTTAAAGATTAACCTTAAAGCAAGGCTTTTTATATGCTATCCAAAACATAAGAGGCAGCGGTCCAGAACACCAGCTTCCATTCAAACCTGAACTGTTTTTTTCCTCTACTTTTTTAGCTTTCCTATTTTAATCCAATTCCTGGTAAGTAACAAGGAGACTCTTGTATAAGCATTTGCCAGAGAGGTTATAATTATCAGAAATTGTAATGAAAAGGGCTCCATCAGACCCTGAGACAAATATGTATACATATATATATATATTTATTATCAAGATTTCATGTGCAGCAGAACTGTTACCATCTACAGGTATATACAAATTTATGGAAATGGACGTTTAGTCCCAGTGACTCACAGAAAATAATTAATGAAACATTTATTACATCCTTCCCATACTGATAATTGTGCAAAGTTAGGAATGGAGCTTTGGATAATAACTGTTTGCACGTTTTCAACACAAAATGCTATGAGAAGACCTTAGCATCATACTAAATTTACAGTGGCTTCAGGAGGCAGGGGAGAACAGGCAGTCTATACAGCTCTTTTACTCATAAGATATACTTCATCTCACTCATCATGTCTGAGGATGGTTACCATAAGGGTCCTTTACAGCAAAGGAAGTGAATGAGGGAACTTCAGAGTATAATAAATTACACTGTTCCAATTTCACTTCTTCTCCTAGGCACCAAACTAGTCATAACAACCTTTTTGTACTCTGACACTTTCAAAAATCGTAACTTAACACTTCAGCTACATTTTTTTTTGAACTAGTTACTTAAACTACAATGCTTAGTTTCTAAGATAAAATAGTAATAATAATAATAATAATAATAGTAATAATTTACTTAAAGTCTACTGCAGTAGGTAGCTGAGAACATACTGTACGTACTTGTGTTTTATTCATCCTTTCATGATAAAACTCAACTACGTAAGCATGTGGCTTTTACATGAATTGTATCTCCTGAGTAGTAAATGACTGCAGTGTGAAGAGAAGTGATGTCATTCAACATGTCCAATCCTGAAGAGAGAGCTAGAATGGAAAGTGTGCAGTTCTCTTCCTTACAATAAGTAACTAAATAAAGATGATGATGATGATGATGATGATAATAATAATAATAATGATGATGATGATGATGATGATAAAGCAGTAGAAGAAGAAAAAGATGAACACATACAGGGGAAAGTAAGTCACAAAGAACATTAGGTAACTGTTTAAAAAAACAATCTAGTATGTTTTGAAAAAAGAAGCTATTTCAAATCTGTTGCATATAGTATAGAGTTTAGTAAAATGATAAACTAGGATACAAGATATGAAAGGTATGCTTTCAGAATGAAACTGACTTTTCATTACTAGAAAAAGTAATTTCTGTTCTCATATTTCTCTGTTACTCATTCACATATCAGTAAATATTTTACCAAGGGAAAATTATCATATAAGTGGTCTTCTAGCTTCTGTGAAAGCAGAGGCTCTCTCTCTGCAGTCTTGTGATGTGTTCTAAGACATAACTTTTGATTAAGTTCATGTGTCATAGAGGCTAGAATCCATTGGACTCAAGAGCATTGCCAAAACTTACTTCAGACTACTGTAGCAGTCACCTGTGAAATAGAGTTGGGGAGCAGTCACAAAAATAAAAAAGAGATGCTCTTAAAAGACAATCCTTATTTCAGTGAGATAAATCTACAAGTCTGAAGCAATATTGAAAAGTATGAAAAACTAAATTCTCCTACAAATGTGTTATCAAATATTTCTTTCAGGCTCACATAAAACAAAACAAAACAAAACAAAAAACTGAAAATAGGTTTGATCATTGTAATTGATTACAAATTAAAGGAAAAGCTGCTAAAGTAGAGAAAGCAGCTGCAGTGAATCTGTGAAATGGAAATGAAATGATGGCTACAGGTTACTGTGTGCTTTATAAAGGTTATTTATAACACACATTTTTCATTAAAGACAAACAACAACAGAAGATATCTTGAACTACTGTTATAATAAATACAGAGGCTCTCTCCATTTTTGGAGGGTATGGGGATGTGGGATTTTGATTATTGTGTCATATGCCTTAAGAACATTAGGAAATAAGCCACATATTATAGTTCAGTCATTTTGACAGTTACAAGGCTGCAAACTATTCCTGAATACTCTTACTAATATAAGGTTTTATCTTTCAAAATTAGCTGCCAGAGGCATGTAATTTAGTAAAATTTGCCAATACAATGCAATTTTGATTATCTAAATTTCAATCATGTATGATTCCCTCTTACCCAAAGCCAGACAGTATTCCTGGCATCTATATATTACAGTGAACATTTCCTCAAACTACCCAAAAGCTGTTATCTAAACTACCTTGAATCCTCTAGGACTTTTGGGAAAATAAGGTCACACTGTAGTCTAGTGCTAGTTGCACATTATTCTTCACTAATTAAAGCAATAAGAGAAAAGAGAGAAGTACTTCCTTCATTATGATAATTTTGTACTTTTTATTTTTAATTAAAATGACTAAAAATATTAACTTGTGGCATAACTGCCAGAACTTATCTGGTCAGACTCCACACTCAATCACATCCGCCATCATCCTGAACCCTTCACACCCCACATTGAACACCAAAAAGGAGAGATGTGGTTTAACCCTGGCAGGCAGCTCAGCACCACACAGCTGCTCAATCGCTCTCCCTAGGTGGGATGAGGGAGAGAATCAGAAAGGTAAAAGTGTGAGAACTCATAGGTTGAGATAAAGACAGTTTGCTAGGTAAAGCAAAAGCTGTGCATGTGGGCAAAGCAAAACAAGGATTCCATTCGCTACCTCCCACCAGCAGGCAGGTGTTCAGCCACTTCCAGGAAAGCAGGGCTCGTCATGCGTTGTGGTTTTGTGGGAAGACAAACACCATCACTCCAAATGTACCTCCCTTCCTCCTTCTTTCCCTCAGCTTCTATTGCTGAGCATGACACCATGTGGTATGGGATATGCTATGGGATATCTCTTTGGTCAGTGTAGGTCAGCCGTCCTGGTTCTGTTCCCTCCCAGATTCTTGTGCACCCCAAGCTTCCTCATTAGCAGGACAGCATAAGAAGTAGAAAAGTCCTTGGTTCTGTGTAAGCAATGATATGCAACGATGAAAACATTGGTATGTTATCACCACTATTTTCATCAAAAATCCAAAACACAGAAAATTATCTCTATCCCAGCCATAACCATAACACAAACTTAATATGGATCTATAAATTCTTGGGTTTTGGCTTTAGGGTGGGCAGGGGAGGGACAGTTAAGGTGGAAGGCTAGATCTTAAAGAATAATTTTGTATCTAAATTTTCACAGTTCCTTAGGTGACTTTTGTGGCACTGTCCTCTTGACAGAAATGTAGGAGTCTAGGCTCTATAGTCAGTATTTGAAAAGCATTAAGGTCTCACTAGAGGCCAACATATACCAGGACGCTGCAAATTCAGTGAACTCTGAATTTAACTGAAAGTTTCTATAAATGAAACACTAAGGAGAAATCTGAGTCTGAAATCCCACCTCTAGCTTACTGTGGACAAAGAGCCTATGTGACCATTAGTTGATCAGGGATGAGAACTCACTATCATTTCTTTCAAAGGATACCCTTTCCCTTCACCCTTTCCATGTCTGTCCACATAGGGTTGAGATGTGTAAGAATCCTCAGAGTCAGGATGCTGTCACAGCAAGAAAGAGAACCAAGTTTAGTCCTTTCTGCTGCCTGCTAAGAGCTCAGATCTTATTTTCTACTTGTTAGCACAGTACCCAAATAGCCAACCTAATGCACATCCCATAATGCCATAGTCTCAGCCATGGGCATAAAAGAACTTATGGCACTGTGGGTCATGAATAGCACAGAAGAAATTTAACCAACTAGTGCCTGCTCAGTGAGGAGTTCCCAAATCTGGGAGAGGAATTCTTCAGTGCACTGATTTCAGAAATCTCAGTAGCACATGCAGGATCATCCTAGAAAACGGGATCTGGATTATTGGCATCAGGACTGAGATAAAGAGTATATAGCATGCTCTGACCAAAGTGGACAAGGAGCCTCCTACAGTCTTTGGATTGCCAGCTTTCATGGTATGACACACTAGTATGTGGGATCACAAGTGCAATCCAGTAGGTGTCTAAGCACCACACAGCCATTTGCTCACTCACCCACAGCAAGACCGGGGAGAGAATCAGAAAAAAAAAAAAAAAAAAAAAAAAAAAAGTTGAGATAAAGTTTAATAGGACAGAAAAGGAAGGGGAAATAAAATAATAGCAACAACAACAGAAGATACAATGCAAGTGATGCAAATGCTCACCACCCACTGACCAATGCCCAACCCATCCAGTGGTGACCCTCCCTCTCCCCCCACACAGCCAGACACCCAATATATATTGTTCAGCATGATGCAATATGCTATGGAATATCCCTTTGGACAGTCTTGGTCAGCTGTCCTGGTTCTGTCCCCTCCCAGCTTCTTGTGCACCCCCAGCCTCCTCACTGGCATGAGGAGCTGAAAAGGCCTTGGTTCCGTGGCTCTGTGTAAGCAACAACTAAAACATCAGTGTGTTATCAACATTATTCTTCTCCTAAATCCAAACACAGTACATACCAGCCACTATGAAGAAAATTAACTCTATCTCAACCAAAACTGACAGCAAAGCTGCAACATCCCAACATGGAGATATGTGTCTGGGGCTTCTCTTTCACAAAGACTGGGGCAAAGAGGTACACATTCTGCTACTGCGAGGATAGCAATAGCAGTGGTCTCAGCCTATCTAGCAATAGCTTCTTTCTATGATCTAGGAAAATCTTTACCTTTTTGCATACTTTTTGCTTGAGAAAATAAGAAACAAACATCTTTCTGCTGCTCTGAGTCACAGGATGATTTTCTAGAAGACCTTTATGCATTTCTTTGATGTTGTTTCACTGACATTTAGCCCACCAAAAACATCTTGCTTCTTCTCAAGGTAATATGAGAATATATATCCCTGATGATTCTTCTTGAAGATATATTCCTGTTACTGTCAATACATTCAGAGAGTGAGGGACACTTTACTGGGACTTCTCATAAGATACCAATTTAATTGAACAGTAATGACTATTGCTTAATTGAGATAAGATTAGCATAAATTCCACCCAATAAGGATGCAGTCAGATGGTGCAAAAGCATTGCATGGTGTTTAATCAATGCAAATTTTCTAGCTTATGTCAATTAAAAAAAGTAAGTACATTACTAATAAAGTACTTTATTACTTTTAAAGTAATAATTAGCAATGTATAGCATGTGTGTTCAGTTTTCAAAGTACTGACTGAATATTGTAGTATTTGTAAGGTAGAAGTTACTATCATGAATTACAGGAAGAGAAATACAGGTCAAATAAAAAGGAGAAACTGGTAACATACATTGCAGTGATAATAGTGTGAAGATGGAAATACATGAGTGTTTTGTTTATCAGAGACCAGAATAATCTTGTTCTGTAGGCTGAAGCCCTCTGTACAGCATTAGCTTTGCACTGGAACAGGGTTGAGATCAATGATGGAGCAACAGGAGACTTCATAGCCTCACTGTGCACCAACAAAGGTCATCTTCCTGTAAGTATTCTTGCAGATTCCACTGCCTTTTAAAATTGTGTTATTATACAGGAGCTATTGAGAGTCAGCTGTGCCCACATTTGAGGGAATGAAGCCAAGCCTATAACCATAATGCCTCCTTTTCTTGGATCTGGGCACAGGCCCAGATTGAAGTTCCTTAGCAGAACACATAAAATGCAATTTTTCTGCTCTGGAAAGAACAGTTCAGGTCCCTACTGCTACCAGAAGTGGAGATGTAGGTCATGAGGGCAAAGATGTGAGAAAGACTGAAGTAAGAAATCAGGGTGCTCAGAAAAATGAAGCTTGCATCTTCAGCTACTTCAGCTATAGCCAGCCTGACCCCTTCTGTATACGTATATATAAATATATATATATTAAAAAAAAAAAAAAAAGACAACAAAAAAAAACCACCTAGTCAACACAAACACAGCTCTTAAATTGCTCAACTATTCAGCTTTTCCAGGCAGCAATTTTACTTTTTTTCTATGCCTAAAGGCAGCTTCATACAGGCAGATCACAAAAGCAGAGATGTTATGAAATAGCTTTTATTCCTCTTCAGTATCCGTTCAAGCTGTCTTCAAAGACAGTACATCCATTTTCTCAGTGTGATAAGTTTATTCAGTTTTTAGCTAATGTACCATACATGTACCTTTCATAGTGCGGTTGTTATTTCTGTGATGGTGTATTGGGTTTACATGGCAAGGTTTTGGTTGCGGGGGACTGCAGGGGTGGCCTCTGTGAAAATAATCCAGAAGCTGCCCCTTGTTAGATAAGAGCCAGTTTCAGCCAGTTCCAAAGGGACCCACTGCTGGCCAGAGCCAACCCAATAAGCAATGTTTTTTGCACCTCTGTAAGAGCAGATATAAGAAAACAAACAAAAAAGACCTCCTGCACAACAGCAGCTGGGAGAGTGAGGAGTGAGAAACAGCCTTGTAGACACCAAGGTCCGTGCTCCAGGAGGTGCTCCAGGCATGGAGCAGAAGTTCCCCTGCAGCCCATGGAAGAGCCCCCGGTGGAGCAGGTGGATGTGGTCTGGAGGAGGCTGCAGCCTGTGGGAAGCCCCCGCAGGAGCAGGCCCCGGGCCAGAGCTGCAGCCCATGGAGAGGAGCCCACGCAGGAGCAGGGGGCCTGGGGGGAGCTGCCACCCATGGGGGACCCATGCTGGAGCAGTTTGCTCCTGGGGGATGGACCCCATGGTACGGAGCGATGTGGGAGCAGTTCTTAAAGAGCTGCTGCCTGTGGACAGCCCCTGCAGGATCAGTTCGGGAAGGATAGCATCCCGTGGGAGGGACCCCACGTGGAGCAGGGGCAGAGAGTGACTGTGAAGGAACAGCAGATGACAAAGCGTTAGGGACTGACCGCAGCCCCCATTCTCTGTTCCCCTGTGGTAACTAACCATGGTGGGGGGTTGGGTTTGGGGGTGGGGGGTGGAGGAGGAGGTGGATGGCGGGAACGGAATGTTTTTAGTTTGTTTTTATTTTCTCACTGCTCTAGCTTGTTCATAATGGTATTTCCATGGTATTTTTTCCCCCTTTCCCTTTGAGGAGGGGGAGTGAGAGAGCAGTTGTGATGGAGCTCTGCTGCCCAGCTGGGTAAAACCAGGGGACCTGTGATACTAAACATTTGCTCAAACTATCATACAGTTATAACAATATATCATAACTAGCATCTGCAAAGTGTTTAGAAACATTTCAGTGAAAGCATTTTTCTTTAGTTTCCTCTCAGAGCACTAACAGTGCTTCTGCAGGTATAAATTCATCCTACTCTGCAGCCATTTATACCGGTTTTTTGTTAAAGTGACTTTGTTCCATCAAAAGATGACATACTACTAGATGACATTCCTCTCCTTTCTCTGTTTCATTTCCCTTGAAGAGATCTCATGTCATCAAATTGTTCAAGGACTTACACCTTATCTAAAAATTATCCTGCCACAGGACCAGCTTGTTCTTCTGGAAGTGAAAAATAATAATATAATAATAATAATTAAAAAAAAAAAAGTTTCTAATTAGAGGACCATGAAGAGAGAAATTCAGACATTTGAGGATTCACCAAAAATTATACAACATTAAATATTCTCTAGGCATTAATTTTGCTTTTTTTTTTTTTTTTTTTAATTTTAGATTTAAACAGTGAACTCCACTGCAGCTAGTACATAATGAATCAGTCAGCTAAAATGACATATGTAGGCTGGCAAATGGGAATACAGTCAAGCAAACTCTTTTATTCCTACCCTTTTTGTTAATGCTTCTGTGTAATTCTTTTGCAGCAGGTAGTGAGATCCATTATTTTTTTTCTTTTTACTTCCCAGATTGTTAGCTCTGCTATGTAAGTTGTGATTATTTTAATAAGATTGACTGAATGTAAGGAAATATAAGAACTACTTTCAGGAAAAATCTTATAAACACCTTTTAGAGATGCAAAAAACAGCTTGTTTTAATGGTTTTATTAGTCACTTCTGTCAACTCAAATACCTTCTGCTATGGAACAAAAATGTCCTTTAAAGACTTAGAAATACTTAAAAGATTCAAGTATTTGTTATTGCAGTGAACTTTTCCACAGATCTAATTCAATACTGTTTGAAAATAACTTTATTGACTTCTTAGATTAGGAAGTACTTGTTTTTCATAACAAGCTTAAAGCCTGTTTTTCAGACTTCTTGAAGGAAAAACAAAACAAAAACCACCTTTTTGTTTTCAGGAAAGACAGAATTGAGACTGTAAAGAGAATATGATTAGTTTACATGTCATATTAAAACTCATCAAAGGCTACATATATTAAAATTCTATTCAAAGTTCTTCAATGTAGGTTGTTATAAAGTGCTCAAGATCACAGTTTCTGAGAGAAGTATGACAAATAAGTAAGGTGACAAATATCTCTGGTGTATTTGTTCTTTGATATTCTTCCAGGGAAGATGAATTATATCCATTGATGCATTTGTTTTAAAGTTTTCAGTTCTTGTAAACACCTATATCTTGCCAGTCACTTGTTATAAAAAATGAGGCTAGAAAGGTGTACCTAGTGTTTAAAGTAGGAGATATGCAGCAGTGGTCCACAGCTTCTGGAGCTGCTGTTATTGCCTTTGTCCTGAGTAAGACCCTGAGAATGTTCTCAGGACAGACAAGCTGCATATTTTACTACAGGAAATTGTTTTGTACTAGAAAATTGCAACTGTAATGACTCTTTTGGATAGAGTATTTGATAATCCTTTAGCTGTGTCCACCACTTTGAGCCCTCAGTAAACCTCATAGTAGGAACAGAAACTTGGATTACGTACTAATACAAAACAGAAAGCAAGATCAGAAGACTTGTCTGATATAATAGCCATTGTTGCTGAGGAGATATGCTGTAATGTCCAGTACGCATTGAAGTTTCCTAAAACCTCATGGCAAGATATATTGTACTGCTACAGTCAAATTGAGAGGTAACAAAGGCATGAATAACTGAGACCAGGCCATTGCTCGCTATCATAGGACAGATTCTTCTAGATGGCCAGAGATTATAGGAAGCATTACTCATAGATGCTTCTATAGGAGAGGCTGATGTCAGTGGAGAATTTCAACTCTGTCAGAAAACTAAATTGTTTGTTTGAGAATGTGCACCTTCAACCAAAGGATATTGTGCCAGAGGTAGATCTAAAATTGTTTTATTTTCCCTGCCAATGGAACATTTGTCTTGCTCAGATTTGAGTTCTGAAAAGTTGTTTTATATCTTTGAACTGCCTACTACTACTGTCTGTAGTGTTATAACTGAACGTAGTGGAGTATTACGTAGTACATACTGGGTCTAGACACTAGTTCCAGGCCCAGGCAAACCAGGCAATTGACTATGGTAGTTACTGTTGGGAGTAGTAAAACAGCTTTGTTGATGATCTTTCAACATTCTTAAGACTACTTTGCCTTACAGAAAATGAAGATCAGCTGAAGCAGTGGCACATACTGCCTGAATATCTAGCTCTATCATGTAACTTCACAGCCTGACTTCTGCTGCTTCCACCTCTGAGAAAGGAGGCAACATGTGAGATGGTAACCACTACCCTGGCCTGGAAAGGTAGTGTGGATGCTAAGGATCACTAGATAGAGAATTGATCTTGATGGAATGCAGAAAGTTCATATGGCTCAGAGTAGTTTCTTGTTCTTTCACCTTTCCTGTGAGATTTGAATCATTTGGAGTCATTCCTCTGTACGTCTCAGTATCTCTGTCAACTCTCTAACATGAAATAAGATTGTATAATGATCAGTATTAACTTCTAGAAAAAGGATGCAGAAGGATGAGAGCCTTCAACTGATTCTACCCATCTTATCAGCGTGCTATTGCAGTGGTCTCCATCTTAGAAGGAACTTCTGCTATGCTGCATTTAATGTGCTTGTTTCAGTTAGACAAGATCAGAGTTTGGCATTGATCATGTGCTTTCTTAGTTCATTCAACATGATCAGTGTCAGATTATGTATAACCTATCCCACATAACCTTTTTTAGTTTTAGCCAGACTACTGCATGATTCTGAGAAGGGTCATATCCCTAACAGTCTGCTAAAGTTTAAAGTGCAGTATATACTGGAATTAAAAAAAAAAAAAAAAAAAAAAAAAAAAAAAGGAACAAAACAACACCACAACCACACAACCACCACCACCACCATGTTACCTGTTGCATCTGATCATCAAACTTCAAGATAAAACTAACTTTTCAGGCTACATTAGTCAAATCTCTGCATGTGACCAATGTCTCACAATCATTCTGTCATTGTCATCCTTATTTTTCCATAAAGAGACACATAAGTCTTTTGTGACACAGCTTTTAGATATTACATCCATTTGTACACAATCGGCTGGTTTTACTGAATAAATTTGAACAAACTAAGACTGTATACTTAAGCACCTTCCACTTTTTTGTTTACATATCATGATGATAAATTAAGGGCTTATCTTCTGTCCTCCAGTAGCTAGGATAAGATTAGCTAAATGTTTGCATTATACCACCCATATCTCAAAACACTTGTTTTTCACATGTTTACTTTTCAAGTGTTTATGCAATGAAACAGCCTCGTGTTTTTTGTTTTTTTGTTTTGTTTTTTTGTTTTGTTTTGTTTTCTTTTCTTTTCTTTTCTTTTTCCAGACAGAGTAGTTCTTCTTTTTTTTTTTTTTTTTTTCCTTTGCTGTTGATATCTTCTGAGTACATCAAACAGTTTATGGATCCAGGTTCTCACCAGGGAGGGAATTCTCTTATCTAGGCTGTTCTTGACATACAAACTATATTTAGCAGAATTCTGTAACGGCAAGTAACTTGTTTTAGTGGCTTTGAATTTGCTAATCCAGGCCATCACATCTGTATGCCATTCAGAATTCTGCACACACAAACCTGTTTGATGGCTACAGAATGGAGAACAAGTCTGCCCGTATCTCCAAGTTCCACACTTCTAACTTACACGCATAACTATGTTGCTTGCTGTTGTCACTGCTCTCAGCAAACCAAGCAAGGCCCATCAACAAGAAGCCCTTCCTAAGCCTGTTCTCTCCCTTTTACCAGAATACATGAAGTAGGCAAGAAGACAAAAGTCTTTCAGTATTCAACCACCCTCAGAGTAAAAAAGTTTTATTTCAGTGGAATTTCCTGTTGATAATCAACACAATTTGTGTTGATAATCTCTTGTGCTTTCAGTGGGCACTATTGGGAAAAGTCTGGTTCCACCTCTCCCCTCACACCCCAATCAGGACCTCCATCATACACCTTGAGAAGACCCCACAAGTCTTCTCTGGGCTCTCAGATCTCTTAGCCTTTCCTCGTATGACAGATGCTCCAAACCTTTAAACATTTTCATGGCCCTCCAATGGAGCCACACTCCAGCAAGCCCATGTCTCTCTTGTACTTCTGGGCCCTTTACTGAACCCAGCACTCCAGATTAGTCCCACCAGTACTGAATAGAGAGGAAAGATCCTCTCTCTTGACCTCCTGCAACACACTTTCCAATGAAGTCCAGGGAGCTGTTGGACTTATTTGCCACAAGAGTACATTGCTGGCTCATGGGCAACTTTTTGTCCACAAAAGCTCCCAGTTCCTTTTCTGCCAAGAGAATAAAAAGGAGCTAAGGCTCCAATTTCTCCGGGTGATGAGAAAGTAATCTTTCTGAAAGGTGCTTTCTTTTGCATCTTTTATTTTTGAGTGGTAACACATCACATCAAACACTTCATTACATTCAATTAAATAGGCTACACTGACTGAGTGACTTCTCTCTGTTTATTCCAAAACTCCGTCCAGACAATCTGAAAACCTCTATTCAGCAGCAGACTTCTTTGACTCCCATTCATACAAGGAAGATCACTGGGTCTGTAAATATATCTGCATGTTCACACCTATCATCTCCTACCATGGCATAACTACATAAAGGAGAAACGGTATTGCTTTATTCCCTCGCTTTCAGCAAATAATGATCCTCTCCCATAGGAAACTGTCCATTTCCCTTCCCCCTCTATCAATCAGTAAGCAGTGAACTAGCTGCAGAACACCAGAGGCACTGTGAAGTCACTTTGCATGGATGCAGGTGTGCTTTGCTGAGCCTTCAAAGCATGATCCATTTTAGCTAAGATAACAGCAGGGATCTCTAGTGGAGATTTCATTTCAGAGCCCAACCCACCCTTAGAGGCAAAGGACATGCTGTGTACATGGGTTCTTAGCTGCAGCCTCAGGGCAAATATCAAAAGATCACACAAATCCAAAGAAAATATATCCCTTCAGATCATGCTCTGGAGTCTATAAAGGAGACAACATGCTCCTCCTGCACAGCTCCAAACCTCCTTGTGGACAGCCTCCATTTTCAGTGTAGCTGAAGGCAAAATGGAATCTGAATCTGTCTGGAGACACACAGTGCTATGCACCATTGGCCAGAATTGATGTTCTGACACCTCTCCTCACCCCGAAGACAAATTTCTCAGCTTCTTATATGGATGCTTACACTGGATTAATTTCCTTACAAACTCAAATCATGTCCCAGGATGACTGCTTAAAGATGAGCTTTGGACAGGAAAACAGCCACTGGCACAGAAGTTAGTTTAAGTTAAGAAGAAATAATAAGACTCTAAGGTCATCTTAAAAGCTGTCAGCAAACTCTAGGCTAGATGCAGCAGAGAGGAAGGTGAAGGGCAGGCCAGTAAGTTCAGTAAAGAATTTGAAGTTATCTTCTGCAGATTGAATACCTGTAACTGTAAGTCCACTAAATCTTTACTTGATGTACAGTTAAGAAATGCGTGCTGAAATCTTAGAGCAAGAATTCTTTTTTTTTTCTCCTGTTTTGTGATTCAGCATGAAAGGTTTTCCAAGGATTTTTTAAGGGAATTCAAAAGCACCTGCTTTCTCTGGCCACTTTGGCCCAGGACTGCTCCTGCCTGGCTGCGGGAGCCCATCCCAGTGCCCAGGGACCTGGAGTCTCTGCCCAGGCAGCTACTGCTTTTCCCTTTTCAGGTTCAAATGGTAGCAAAGATGAGCACCTATCCCAGAGACAGCCATGCACATGCACACACACAGAACTGCCACAGACTGCCTTCAGCAGCACCCGCACACAGGCTTGCACACCACACCAGCACAGACAGTCCAGTCCCCTCCTCCTCTCAGGCTAGCAAAGACTGCAGCTCCCAGGTGCAAGCACACATAGACCCCTCCAGGCTCACCAGCAAATACATACTAGTGGGTGCCCCTAGCACCAGCATGGCCCCTCTGCCCACCCAGTACCCCTGTTCACATCCCAGCCCCTCTCACCCACTCCATGGGTCTCCTACTCACTGGCTAGTCCACTGTGGGAAATGTACACACACACATGGTTTGGGGCAGACACAGACACTGCCCTCATTGATCCTCCCTGCTTCCCCTTACCCTGCATGTCATCTTCTCGCTTGGCACAGTCCCACCAACCCCCCTCCGATGTCGTTCATCCTCAGGTTTGCATCTTTATTAGCTGCAAAGTCCTGGTTTGTGTGCAGTTTCACTGATATCATGTCAGTCCATGTGACTACCCAGATTCGTTTATGGTTACTGCCTTTGTTAACTCTTATTGGTCAGGTTTTATGTGTTTGTTTCCCTTCCTTTCCTTATCCTATTAACTGAAAAACAAACATCTTCACACTCAACAGATCTGTACCAAATCTTGTGAATTTCGGGTCCAGAGAAGGGCGACGAAGCTGGTGAGGGGCCTGGAGAACAAGTCCTACGAGGAGCGGCTGAGGAAGCTGGGCTTGTTCAGCCTGGAGAAAAGGAGGCTCAGGGGCGACCTTATTGCTCTCTACAGATACCTTAAAGGAGGCTGTAGCGAGGTGGGGGTTGGCCTGTTCTCCCACGTGCCTGGTGACAGGATGAGGGGGAATGGGCTTAAGTTGCGCCAGGGGAGTTTTAGGTTGGATGTTAGGAAGAACTTCTTTATCGCAAGGGTTGTTAGGCATTGGAATGGGCTGCCCAGGGAAGTGGCGGAGTCACCATCCCTGGAGGTCTTTAAAAGACGTTTAGATGTAGAGCTTAGGGATATGGTTTAGTGGGGATTGTTAGTGTTAGGTAGAGGTTGAACTCGATGATCTTGAGGTCTCTTCCAACCTAGAAATTCTGTGATTCTGTGGTTCTCTGAATTATCAGTATTGTTCTTATCAACACCTCCTTTACCACTTGTCCTTCAGATTTGTCTCTCTATGATCTTAGTTCTGGTTCCTTTGACTAGACACCCCTGGAGGAGCAGACTCCCTGCTTCCACATACCCTTACAGTCCTTCTATCTGCAGTCAACAGATGAAATCACCTTTAGGAGATGACTGATAATTTATCCATTCCTAAAGCAGTTATTTCAGGGACTAATTGCTAGTTTCTGGAGATGCAAATCTTTCTTTCTTTTTGAAAGGATGGAGATGACTGGATCATGTAGAACTTTTAAAGTGAATCCCTTTCTCAATAAAAGAAGGTTAATTAGGAAAAGGTAATGAAGGTGGCAGATTATCAGGATAGTGAATAAATGGAGAATAATTATAGTCACATGAGGTATTTACTGGTGCACTGGTTTATGTATATAATATCTTAGATGTAGTAACAAGTGCAGAATGAGACATTTTTAAAGTACTGAAATCCCTGTGATATCAAACTTTAATAAGTCTTTGGCATGTATTGGGGAAAATATTAGTTTTTCATGTTTTCTGTGAATTGTGTTGCAATTTTGTTGAATTATTGTATTTGCTGATTTTATTAGTATGATACCTAGCTTGCTGCATAAATACATATTTTTTCATCATAGTTTCAGACTTTATGTCTATTTCTCCGATTGCTTAACTGGGAAGAAAAAAAAAAAAAAAAAAGTAAAAATCATTACTTGAGTGATTTCTGTTTATAGAGATTTATGGTCCATAGAAACTAAAGGTTGTTTGGGGACTTTCATTCTTATATTTATCCTATTTGCCTGTGCTCTGAAGGGACTAATGAAGTACAAATGCACAGTGTCTTTCACTATTAGTATCACGCAGCTGACATTAAATCAATCTGAAAACAAAACATAGAATCAAGTTGTAATTAAAAATTATAGCAAATAAAAATGTCAGATCCTGATGAAAGCATTTTGAGTGTATGCACTGGGAATGTGCACAATCCTCTTATTAGTGTTGGTGGGTGAACCATTAAGATTCAGTTAAAACATAGATCCAAATATTGAAAATATTGATGTAGAACCACTCAGAAAAATTCTGTGACCTGTTTTATCTTCAGAAAGTTCAAGTAAATTGTAATGGTCCCTTTTGGTCTTAAACATAAAATGAAGATGCCCAACATCCACTGTGCTTCAAATCTGGTAACAGGTATTCTCCAGAGATTTCGTATTTTTCCTGGTTTATTTCATCATATTTCTTGTTAGAACAGTTTGCAAGTGTGCTCTAAGTCTTCAATCTGCAACTTATGTTTTATTGTATTTTTATTCCCAAGGGCAGCAAGGAAAAAGGAGAGACTTGATATGGGACCAGAACTTCATTTGAGGTAAATTGGCACATCTCTGTTGACTTTATTGCTTGTAATGTATACACTTGCAGTGTGACTTAAATAAATTTTCATCAGTTTTTGCTAGGTTTAGCTCTGATTTTCTTTCACTCAGCTTGCTTTTTTTTTCCCTAATATTTATCCAAGTTATTGATGTAAGTACACTTGTGTCACAAATAGTGATTTGTGATTAGTGATAATGTGATTGGATTTCTTGCAGCTATGGATGTCTTGTAGATATTTAATAAGAACCTCCTAAAATATAAAATTTCACTCTGTCCTTTCCCTGCTGTATTTCAGAGATGATGTTCAACTCCTAATAAGACCTGTCTGCAAAATGATAGAAGCCACCACAACTCAGCATTACACGGATGATGTACAAGGTCAGACCATGTGCCTGTACAGCTCAGTGTGTGTCAGTGTTTTATCTCAGACTCACCTTTCACATTCTCTGTTTTGGTGTCTGCTTTAGAAAAGAGAAATCATCACAAAATTACCACATCACTATCAATATAAACATTACTTTTGCTGTGAGTTTTGGTAGTTACCCATTTTGTTTTATACTAGCACCAGATTCTATATGGTACAAGCATGCAAAAACTTGCATGTATATGCACATATATGTGGTCTTCAATGTTACAAAAACAAAGTTAAAGAAAGAAATCTCACCTTACATCTCAAATGAAAACAATGAGAAAGAAACCGTGTTAAGGTTATAGTCTTTATTTTTACTGATGAAAGTATTTGCACTGGGGGAGTTTGTTTATGATACAATCTTTATGTCTTTTACGTAATATATTGATGGAGGTTTATGGCACTAAAATTTACTAGTCAAACACAGAGAAAATGGAATCAAAAGAATAAAAACAGGAAGAAAAAGAAAGAAAGAAAGAAAGAAAGAAAGAAAGAAAGAAAGAAAGAAAGAAAGAAAGAAAGAAAGAAAGAAAGAAAGAAAGAAAGAAAGAAAGTCAACTTAAAAAAGAAAAATGATATATGCCACTAATAAGAATGATTGATCATATTATTTAAGACTTTAAATTAAGTATTTAAAATAATTCTAGTAGCACCCAGAAATGTATTTTCATCAAAAATAGCTTAGTGTACAATCAGCTATATGTATTATACATGTAGATTTCATCATGTCTCTCCAAAATACCACATAATGATTAAGGTTGGAAGGGACCTCTGGAGGTCATCTGTTCCAAGATCACTTTTCACAGAAGATATTGTATTCTAGTTTAAGTACTTTTTTTTTTTCTTCTTTTTTTTTTTTTTTTTTTTTTCTGTTCTGATGCTCTTCTTCTTACAGCCAACAAGCTAAGTTTAGTCCATCCTGAAGTGCAAATATCTGTGCTTGCTTACCTGGCACAGATGGAATCAATTTCTGCTCAAAATCAATTTACAGCAGTACAGGAAAGAGTAATTTTTAGATAAAATGAAAACCTGGTTAAGTCATTTACATTTAGATCAAGACTAGCAAGCTCTGAAAGTGGCCATATATTTTGTTACTAATTCTTTTAATAAATAATACTTTCATTTGTTTATGAACAAATATTAAATAGAAACACATCTAAAACTAAAAAAAAAAAAAAAAAAAAAAAAGCTACAATACTGATTGGTATATGTACACACATCCAAAATTAACGGCATGATATTTACTTGCATGTATTTGTATTTTTGCAAACGTGCACCTATATATCTATGAACTACAAATATAAGAACTACACTGAAACAGATAGTCTTTTGGTTATGGAGCAAAGGGAAAGTTTTTTGAAGCACTAACATCAAGATGTGCATAATTTTAAGCCATGAAATGTAGTCATCTGAAGGTAAACCTCTAAATTAACAATGAGGACACCTGCCATCTGCTTCACTGTATGCAAATAGTATGTAGAATTTTGAATTTCTGGCTAGGCATCAGTTCAAATGTTGGGATCTCTTCTGAAAATAGCAGTGAATACCTAGGAGTAATAACAAGCATTCATGTATTTATTTTCTTCATTGCACATGGGTGCAACTGAGAGTAGGTGTGTTGCCAGTCTGATACAGTTAAGTCACAACCAAATCAAAACCAAAATATCAGCTGCCTTGCAAGATGCCATGGGACAATTAGTATTCAGCTAGTCTTCCACCCAAGACATCAATGTTCAGACAGCTAAGGTTAAATACAAAGACTTATCTCAGTCTGCCAGGCTTATGTATGCTCTGTACACTGATATGCCTAGTGATAGCTGTAGTTAAATAACTGAAATTCCCATATCCCGGATGCTCTTCATAATGTGGTTAAGTTATTGTTTAGCCTTTTAATTCTTAAGTATTCAAAATAAAACAATTACATTTTCAGTATATAGGCCTTCATATTCTGCTTATTTTGAACACTAAAGTGAGGAAAAAAAGGAGGACTGCTTCCAAAGCATAGCATCTTAGAAACCACTTCAGAATAGCCTGATATATACCCAAACAATATTTTTTGTTTGATGTGTAAGTTAAAGTTCAGCTCTAATAAGAATCACTTTTTCTTTTTCTATATATATACCTTGGTATAGGAATGCTGATGTAAGGTTTATTCTTTAATGCTCTCATTAACAGACCAACTGTCAAGGAAGAAGCAAATACTTATATTCCAGCCTACTGTTGGTTTGAGGGGGGCGTTTGCTTTTGTTTGTTTATTTGTTTGTTTTCCAGAATACTGGATTAATTTTGAAGATAGGTTATAATGTACAGAACATGATGAAAAATAAAAAATAAAAAATGTTTCCAGTATAGTAAACCACCAACAGGCAAAATATTTATCTTTCTCAGCTGAAGGAAATTCAAATCAAACCAAAAGCCTATAGATTAAGGATATCAAGAGGAATGATATCATTCAGAAAATAGTATCCTGAAACTTACATAAAAGGGTCTTCAGTTGCCATAGGAGAAAAAAACATTCATCTTGCTTATTCAGTGGGTTAGAGGTAATAAGAGATGCTATTAAATGGCCACAGATCCTACTGATATACATGTATTCTGAAAGGTTTGTAACACAAACAAGAAAAATCAGACAAGATTTTTGTTTTAATCAACCCAATAGAAAAACAAGTGAACTACATTAAGTGAGCCTCTGAATAAGGATTAAGGGAAAAGCAAACAAAGCAGACATCACTGAGGGAGTCTACCAGAGACCAGGATGACAATAATGAATAATAACTCTTTAAGGAAATAAGGGATGTCTCTGGATCAGCTGCCTTTATCCTTGTGGGTAGCTTCAACTTCCTAGACGTTAATTGAGAATACCACACAGCTGATACAAACAGGTGCAGGAAATTCCTAAAGCATGTTGATGGCAACTTCTTGGTACAGTTACTAAGGGAGCAACTAAGAAAGGTGCCCTCCTAGATTTGTTGCTTGTAAATGGAGAGGGTCTGGTGGGTGAAGTTACAATTGGTGGTTGTTGTGGTCATAGTGACCATGAAGTATTCCAGTTTAATATCTTTAGTGATACAAGGAAACCTACCAGCAAAATTTTGACTCTGGATATGGGGAGGGCAGACTTCAAGCTGCTCAGGGAACTAGTTAGTAAGGTCCCTTGGGAATCTGCTTTTAAAGGTGTTGGGATCCATCAATTTTGGTAACTTTTTAAGTACAACCTCTTAAGAGCGCAGGAGCAGGGAATTCCAAAGTGTTGGAAGTCAAGCAAGTGGGGCAGAAGATCAGCTTAGCTGAGCAGGGATCTTCTAGAGCTTGGGTAGAAAAAAGTACTTGGACACTGGAAGCAAGGTCAAGCAACCTAGGAGAACTACAAAGATCCCTGTTTGCCATTGTAAGGCATTAATTCCTGCAGCCACAGCTCAATAAGAGCTGAAGCTGGCCTCAACTGTGAGGAACAACAAAAAGGGTATTTCTGAATATGTTAACAGCAAAAGAAGGACCAGAGAAAACATTGGTTAATGTTGCACATTTGTGATAGACATTCAGAGTGATGACATTTGTCTTCCCAAGAAATCGTTACACATGACGAACCCTGCTTTCCTGGAAGTGGCTGAACATCTGCCTGCCAATGGGAAGTAGTGAATGAATTTCTTCTTTTGCTTTGCTTTTGTCCTTTCCTGGTTTCAGCTAGGATAGAGTTTATTTAGTGTAAGCACTGCTCTGAAACATCTAAAACATCAGTATGTTATCAGCATTATTTTCATTGTAAATCCAAAATAACACCATGCTAACTTTTAGGAAGAAAGCTAAGATCTTTTCAGCTTCTTGTGCTGCTCTGCCAGTGGGGAGGTTGCGGGTGCATAAGAAGCTGGGAGGGGACAGAATCAGGAAAGCTGACCCAGACTGGATAAAGGGATATTCCATACCATGTGGTGTCATGCTGAACTGGGGGTAGTTGGTTGGGGGAGAGCAGTGGAGAGGCAACCAGTGCTCGCAGACTGGCTGGGCATCAGTCAGCCAATGGTGAGCAATGGCATTGTGCATCACTTGCTTTGTATATTCTTTCATCATTATCATGATTATTATTTTCCCTTCCTTTTCTGTCCTATTAAACTGTGTTTATCTCAACCCACAAGTTCTACTTTTTTTTTTTTTTTTTTTTTTTTCTGATTCTCTTCCCAATCCCATTGGTGGCAGGGGGGATTGAGAGAATGGTTGTGTGGTGCTTAGTTTCCTGTGGTGCTGGATGAAACCACAACATGCCTGTGCAGCTTTTGTTTTACCTAGTAAACAGTCTTGATCTCAACCCATGAGTTCCTGTACTTTTACCTCTTTGATTCTCTCCCCCCATCCCAGTCTCTTGAGTTTGCTCAAGAGAATGAGCAAACGACTGCATGGTACTTAGCTGCCTGCTGGCATTAAACCGCAACAGTACCCAAGGGAACAGTATAAAGATGCATCAGGGGAGATTTGTATTGGATACTAGAAAAAGATTCTTCACCTCAGAGATTATATTTTATGTTTGAAAGCATCATTTGATGTCTGAATTGTGTTATTTCACTTGCCTCTTAAACACTATTAAAAACATTTCAAAATATCCTCTCCTTGATTTGATAAAATTAAAACTTCAAATAGCACGGCTTAATTACCACCCACAGTTACCACTTTGCTCTGTCATTTATTGATCTAAATGATTTCCATTAATTTTTACACATGTATTAGTACTCCATGGCAAAGTGTTGGCAGCAGGGGGCTGCAGGGGTGCGCTCTGTCAGGTGATGCTGGGACCGCACCATGCTGGGCACTGACAGTTCCAGATGGCTCCAGTGGAGCCACCAAAGGGCATGGCTGGGTCCCTCTGCCAAAATGGTGATGCACCAGGGAAAATATATTTCAGAAATTACAAAGTGCTTCATGCAATGAGGAAAATAAACACATTAGAAACAATCCTGCAGACATCAAGGTCAGGAAGAGTTATTCCAAGTGCTAGAGCAGATATTACCCTGCAGCCTGTGGAGAAGACCATGGTAGAGCAGATTATTTCTTGCAGCCCACGAGGAACACACTGCAGCACATATCCACACTGCAGCCCATAAAGGACCCAAACCTGGGCAGGTAGATATTCCCTGAAGGTACTGTGGATTGCTAAAGGCCCATGTTGGAGCGGGTTTTTGGTAGGAACTGTAGCCTTTGGAAGTAACCATGCTAGAGCAAGGGAAAAGTGTGAGGAGGAAGAAGCAGCAGAGAGGAGTTGTTGTGGACTGACCATAAACCCCATTCTTCATCCTTGCCTGCCCCACTCCGGGGTTTTGAAGGGAAGCTAAGGGATTCAAGAATGAATGAGTTAAGCAAAGTCTTGGAAAAAGCGATGGGGTTAGGGGTAAGGTGTTTTAATCTTTGTTTCTTACTATCCAAATCTGTTTTAAGTGGCAATAAAATAAATTGTTTTTACTTGAGTCAAATCTCTTTTGCCCATTACAGTAAGTACGAAGCAATTTCCCTGTCTTTATCTCAACCCATGAGCTTTTCATCTTATTTTCTCCCTGTCCTATTGAGGGGTGGGAGAGAGAGAATGGTTGTGTGAGGGTCTGGCAGCCAGCCAAGGTCAACCCACCACAGCATACAAGAGCATTTAAAATTTCAAGTCTGAAAATGACAAAATACACCAGATTTCACAGAAGTAAAGAAAATGATCTTTGCATTTATGCAGAGGATACTGTCACATCCCTTTAACTTCATGACATTTTATTATTGTCTTCTAGAGTGACATCAATATTGAAAACGAGATCTGACAGTTAAGTTTGTTGGGAAAAAAAAATCACTAAAAAACACTTAGCCAATCTAGGTCTTCAATCAGAATCATTGCAAGTTATGTAAAATAGTATTTTTTGCATGCTTCAGGAGAGACAGGCTAAACTAAACAGCAAGCTTTAATTAAAATTTGTTCAAAAACAAATATGTGATTTAGAGAGCCATCAATGTAAACTAGCATAGTCCCCAGGAAAGTTTCCAACTTAATTTATTTTGTGTTTTTTTTTGAGGATTTCTGTTTCCTCCAGATCTTTCTCCATACATCCCTTTTGTTGTATGTTTTCTTATATCCCTGCACTCAGAGCTAATATTTGTAAGAATAAAAAATGAAGGTGTTATCTCCAGAAACAACTTACTTCTTAATAATAATAATAATAAAAATAATAATAATCATGTATGAGCATTTATAACAAGATTAACTATATACACAAGCAAAAAGGCAAGATTAGACATGTAGGTAGATATGAAAATAAATGAGCTGTGTTAGATTATATACCGTTAAATAGGATATGTATATTCAAAACTTGAATATCATACAAATGTTTTGGCAAGTAATCCTCAGTTAAGTGAAAATAAATCCCTGGCTTAAATTTAATCCATTGTGTGTTAATGACGTCCAACAAGGAAAAAAAAAAGTCCACCTGCCCAATTGGATGTCTGCTTAGTGGAATACTTAAAGAAATTACTTGCTCTACAGAACAAGTCTTATGAGGAGTGGCAGAGGGAGCCTGTGTTGTTTAGCTTGGAGAAAAGAAGGGTCAGGGGAGACCTTTTTTTACTTTACATTAAAGGAGGTGTAGCAAGGTGGGGATCAGACTCTTATCAATTATCGAGTGACAAAACAAGGGGAATTGGCCTCAAGTTGCACCGGGGAGGTTTCGGTTGGATATTAGGAGACATTTCTTTTCTGTAAGAGTTGTGTGACATTGGAATAGACTGCTCAGGGAAGTTGGTAAGTCACTGTCCCTGGAGGTCTTCAAGAAACGTGTAGATGTAGAACTTTGTAGCACAGTTTAGTGGTGGACTTGTCAATGCTAGGTTAAGGGTTGGACTAATTGACCTTAGAGGTCTTTTCCAACCTGAATAATTTTATAATTTTATGAAATACTATTCAGTGATGCCATGCCAGGTGCTATTCTGTCAATATGAATAACATCCAAAACACTTTCTTTTTAATTAATTACATTTTTGCATTTAAAACAATTAAAAGGTACTAAAGGTACTGCTAGTAAACATAAACTTTATATGGTGACTGAGATATCTTTAATTCCACTATCTTTTTACTTAACTTTGAGTTAACTTTTCAAAGGACAGAAGAAAATTGACACTGTGTGGGGAAGAATGTTCAAATCAAACTCAAATATCTGAAATGATATGAAATGTGACTATAGGAAATCATAAAGTTAATAAGAGCTTGATCCATATTATAAGTTATGTATTGATTAATATCTGTAGTGTAACTAGTGTTTGATTCCTTTTGTTTAATGTAAATTATCAAAAATATTTATTTCAAATCAACCAAATGAACATGTGTCAGTTTGATCCTTAATATATATATATGATACACACCTTTAAGAATATGAGCAATAAACCGTTTGTTGATAGTATCCTAAATGTAATGATTGAAAAACAATACAGCATCAAAAAGTTCCCTGTCTGAAGAATTGTCTCATTTTCTTCAGTTGTCAGTATGACTTTAAGAATATGAGTAAATATTGAAAGTACTACTCATAGAAGATCTACATCTGGCATTATAATAACTCATTAAAGAAGTTAGATCCAGCTATCTTTTTACATTCACACCAAAGAAGAAAAAAAAATTATTAGCATCATTATTTTCTTTGAACAACCATACTCCAGAGAACACCCAAAACCCTGATTAAAAGCTACATACTAGTTTCCTAGACTTTCTGCAAAATTTGATTGAAATATGATAGCAAGTGAGAATAGCAGAGTCACTTATCCACACCCCTGCCTAGTTTAGAAGATGGTAATATGACAGCTCAGAAATAAATCAAACACCCTACAAGACAGTAAGTTTCAAAAATTACCACCACATTTTCATTTATTCCCAAAAAGCATACCAAGAAAGGACATTTAGATTCTATCAGTTTGATGTGCATTATATTGAACACAAATTCAGCAGAGCTGAATAATCAGGATCTGATCTCAGTATATAATAAGGTTTAAATGTTTACCAAATAGTCTATGTTAAATGTCTGAATTCTATTTAATACCTTGGGCAGTAAAAATTCACAAATTGGGAAAATTCCAAGAGATGTATAATTGGTAAGAAGAGCAGATTTTGACACTGACTATTCAATATCTACGTACTCACTTACTTTTCAGCAAGTTTATATTGCCTATATTCCGTCTGGTATGAAAAGTTTTATTTGTGTACTTCAATAAAGCCCATGTATAGACTTGGAATCTGTGAATAGTGATAGAAACAACTCATCACCACAGAACGTGTCTAAAAAGTTAACTTGACTAGTGTCCTAGGTATCTTATTTATTATGACTGCATCTTATACCAAGCTGGAGGAGGCCCTGGACAACTTGATCTTGTGGGTGGCATCCCTGTCCATAGAAGGGGGTTGGAACTAGGTGATATTTAATCTCCCTTCCAACCCAAGTCTTTCTGTGATTCTACGGTTCCTTGATTAGACCATCTTTAATAGTGGGTACCTAAATTTAACTGCCTGAAATAGCAGACTGAATCCAATCCTGTGGATTCTCATTAGCTGCCTAAATATAAGTGCATAGTGCCATTAGGACATTTCTGACACTCCAAGATAGCTGAAATATTCTCATAGGGATTTCACATAGGGCACAGAATCATAGAATTGTTTGGGGTTGAAAGGAACATTACATATCATCTAATTCCATCCCCCCTGCCATGGGCAGGGATACCTTCCACTAGATCAGGTTGCTCAAAGCCCCATCCAACCTGGCCTTAAACATTTCCAGGAAAGGGTCATTCACAGCCTCTCTGGGCACAGGAGGTATTAGAAACCCTCACTCTTCTGGAATGGCAGATGGTTTCCAGGTGGGAATGCCATACAACATACTAGGGGGCACCGGTTGTCTATGTGTAAATAACTGAATCCTTCTGAGTCTCTACAGTAGCTGCAGTTTCCCAGCTCTGTGATGATGCCCACTTGCCTTCCAGCACCCAGAATACTCTCATATGTTCCTGCATTAGCATGCTCAATAGCTTTCCAAAGGGTGATACACCACTTCCCTTATTCTTTTCAGATCGGCATAAAACTAATTTTGAGGGAAAAAAGAAAAGGAAAAAAAAAGAAAAAGAAAAAGAACAAAGAAAAAAAAAAAGAAAAAAGAAAAAGAAAAAGAACAAGAACAAGAACAAGAAAACACAAAGCAACACTTATCATCTCTTACACGGTCCTCAGCTACATCTGCACACATGGAAATGTTCTTTCACTGTTCTTTCCCAGCACCAACCCCACTGTTGACTGTTGGCAGTGCCAAGCAGTTACCCAGCAGTGCCAGCCTAGGTGAATGAAACCTAGGTGCTCTGCCCTTATGTTACTCATTTGTGTAAACCTATTTGTATACAGTCCAACACACAGGCCGGAGTGATCATACCAGATGTACATATTCGGCTTATACTGTTCTCCAATTTATGCTCAGGTTGAAGCACACTCAGCTGAAAGGCCCTGGGTGAAATGTCTATGAGGTTAAACTGGAAGTGCATGATCCACAGTAGTAGCAGGCATGCAAAAAAAAGATAATGCACACTAACACGCTGTCTCCTCTAAATGTGATGCCTTCTGCTGAAAAGGGAAGTTTGCCAAAGGCCCCTGTGTTACAAATGACCATAAGATTGTGAGAGTTAATTGTAGTGTCCATAGTTCTCCCAGTTGTTGTAGGACTTACATGTAAATGCATTAACTCTAACTGAAGTCACACAAATGTTTTTATGTTGCCTGAGTGGGCAAGTCCCACTCAGACTTACTGAGGACGTTTTGATTAAAAACAAAACAAACAAACAAACAAACAAAAAAAAGTAATGTGATAGGACATACAGTATAAAACAGAATTAAGCATTATGTTAGTGTATCTATCCAGGATGCAGTTTGTGCTGGGTCTGGCTGGAATGTTAACTTTCCCTGCAGCAGCCCATACTGTGCTGTACTTTGCACTTGTAGCTGGAACAGCAGTGTTATCACACCAGTGTTGTGTCTACTGCTGAGCAGTGCTGGCACAGCATCGAGCCTCTCTCTAACCCTCCTAGGGGGTGGGCAAAAAGTGAGGAGAGAAACATCACTAGGGCAGCTGACCTAAACCAACCAAAGGGATATTCCATACCATATGATGTCACACTCAGCAATAAAAGGTGGAAACAGGAAGAAGAGGGGAGGGGTGGGCTCTCATTGTGAAAATGTCCGTCCTCCTGCCGAACACCAGCTACATGTGTTGAGGCCCTGCTTCAAGGACATGGTCAATCATCGCTCCTTTGTGGGAAGGAGAGAGTAATTTCGTTCCTCTGCACTTCCACATAGCCTTCATTTGTTTTATTTGTTTGTTTTCCTCCCTTTTTTTTTTTTTTTCCCTTTCCCCCTCCCCTTTCGCCTTTCCCTTTTTATTTCCCTTTCGTTAAGTTGTTTAGTTCATAATAATCTTTAATTATTATTATTATTTCCCTTTAATTAAATTATCTTTATCTCAACCCGTGAGTTGTTCTTTATTTTACTTCTCCCCCTCCTTATCTAAAGAGGGGGAGTGAGAGAGCAGTTGTGGTGTTTAGCTGCCCAGCATGGTAAAACCACCACACAGTTGTATCATGAATAGGATTCGCATTTGTGGTGCTACCTAATCTTATGAAAGGTTAAGTAATCAAGAAGTACAGTAAGAAAGATCAAAAGAATTGAACAGCTTCTGTAGAAAGAAATACTTTAAAGATGTACATGTTCATTGACAATACAGTAAAAATGAAGCAGAAGCTATTATTCACTGTTTTTTCATAATATAAAAAGCAGGAGGCATGCTATTGAAATTCCAGGCTGTACTGGGTCTGGCTGGAATGTTAACTTTCCTGGCAGCAGCCCATACAGTGCCGTACTCTGTACTTGTAGCTGGAACAGCAGTGTTATCACACCAGTGTTGTGTCTACTGCTGAGCAGCAGTGGCACAGCATTGGGCCTTTCTCTAACCCTCCTAGGGGATGGGCAAAAAAGTGAGGAGAGAAACATCACTAGGGCAGCTGACCTAAACCAATCAAAGGGATATTCCATACCATGTGGTGTCACACTCAGCAATAAAAGGTGGAAACAGGAAGAAGAGGGGAGGGGTGGGCTCTCGTTGAGAAGACGTCGGTCCTCCTCTCGAACACTGGCTGCGTGCGTTGAGGCCTTGCTTCAAGGACGTGGTCAATCATTGCTCATTTGTGGGAAGTAGAGAGTAATTCTTTCCTCTGCACTTCCATATAGCTTTCATTTATTTTGTTTGTTTGTTTTCCTCCCTTTTTTCCCCTTTCCCTTTTATTTCCCCTTAGTTAAATTGTTTAGTTCATGGTAGTCTTTATTTAATTATTATAATTATTTCCCTTTAATTAAATTATCCTTATCTCAACCCGTGAGTTGTTCTTTGCTTTACTTCTCCCCCTCCTCATCTAAAGGAGGGGGAGTGAGAGAGCAGTTGTGGGGTTTAGCTGCCCAGCACGGTAAAACCACCACACAGGCATAAGCATTAAAGCAAACAAAGTGTAATGCTATCTACACCATACACGGTTAAGTAGTGGAACTTTTGCCACAAAATGTGTGGATAGAAAAAAGTTTAAGTGAGAGTTTAAAGTGATTAGAATAATTCTGAAGAGGAAAAAATTGTATAACTTCCAGCTAAGGAAGTCTCTGAATAGCAAATTGCCAGAAGCTATAAAATTGCCTTGTTCTTGCCCTCTTTTCCTAAATATCAATCAGTCGTTGCCAGAAGCAGACTTCAAAGCTAGATGAACCTTTAGCCTGACCCAACAAAAGCATTTTTAATTATATAAGTAAAGCAAAAGTTGAAGAGATGGAAAAAAAATAATAATAAAAAAAAAAAGGCAAAGCACTGAATAACAAAAATTCTGTTTTTATGCAATTGAACTCATCTCAAAAAATTAAAAGCTATCTTCAAGAAGCAGTTGTGTGTGGTTGCTAGGTCCAAACAAATGGAAATTATAAACCTTAGTGAGAAAATGATAGAAAATGACAGAAGTTATTACATGTGAATATGTGTAACTATGGGTACAAAAATTATATATAATTACAACAACAACAACAACAAAAGTTGTATGCAACTATGTATTATGCAAATTTTGTATCTTTATTTCATTTTTCCACAACAAGTTTTTTGGGCATATACTTCAAATGGCTTTAGTACATTGTTTCAGGAAAATCCCATTTGCAGTTCATTTTTTTAAATTTTATTTTATTCATTATTTTACTTTCAGTATTTTACAGGTATGTCTTGGTAGTGCTTTCTCCATAAAACCAAACAACAAAGATTGGTGCTACTGAAATGAGCTTTTCCATGACAGAGCTGGCAGGTACTTCAAAAATTAAATTTTTTTATGAGCCATTATATATCAGGATAGATTTCTTATAATGCTATGAGAAAAAGAAATGAAATATTTTTAAACTTTAAAAAGATGGAGGAAAGGACAATAGATTCTTTAGCTACTTGCATATAGCATTTAGCTAAGAGGAAGGAAAGGATGGAACCAAAAATAAATAAATAAATAGAGTGAAGTAATCCCTTTAAAAGAGCTAAAGTTAATATCATAGATATTTCTTGGAAGGCTTGAAAACAATGGTGAGTGCAGCTCACCATTGTACCTTAAACCAATTCAGCAACCAAATGATGGGGGTTTTAAATTTATTTTTAAGCTTTGGAGTAATTGCCAAATTGCCAAATTTGGGGTATTATCCCATTGCCTAAACAAACTTCCACCAGGGAAAAATAAAATAAAATAAAATAAAATAAAATAAAATAAAATAAAATAAAATAAAATAAAATAAAATAAAATAAAATAAAATAAAATAAAATAAAATAAAATAAAATAGTTTACATTGTGAATATCAACAAACTTATTGTGCCCCAGCATTAATTTCAAGAGCATTATGATTTTCTATTGATTTGAAAATCAATAGAATTTGAATAAAATTTGAATCCTGGTAGCCTGTTTTACTGTAGCATAAGCTCTATATGTTTATGTAAATTTCTGTTTGGTTTAATACACAAAAACCACGTTGAACTGAATTACCAGTTCTGTAATTTCTACATAACAGTTTTAAATGCATTAACAACTAAACAAATACACAACTCTTGCTAATTACATAGGTCCAAGAAACTGCAATGAATTCAATATGTATTGAGATATTTTCACTAAGTTCCCATCAACACAGCAAACAATTACAAATATAGTACTTTTAGAGAATACTAAGCAAACCTTTAAATGCCAGATTGGTTAAACAAAATTTACAGTAAGTGAATATATGATTTTCTTGCGATGACATCAAGTATTTGAAGGGAACTTCTCTTTGTGAGTGACTGAAGTGGGTTTGGGAAGCCTTGCTACATTTTGACAGAAGTAAAAAGGTGGTTGCATTTCTTTCACTTTGTAAAAAAGACTGTTTTTTGTTTGTTGTTGTTGTTTTTTGTTTGTTTTTCTAAATTGTGACACAAATTTATACTAGTGATATACCAAAGGAAATTATTCTTTTCTACCTGTTTTATTGTTCCTTTACAGTTTGTTTGTTGATGTTGCATGTTTTATTTTTGTTGTTGTTGTTGTTTTAAGAGTAAATTGAAAAATATTTTGGATTGGAAAATGAATGATAAATGAAACCCTGGCAGTTTGGCTGATATTTTTCAGCTTTTTTTCTGAAATGTTTTTGAAATTTCAGATCACCATTTTCATGGTGTATAATCTTTTGACAATTAGAATACATTTGTCACTGAATCACAGTGACAGAATTTGTCACAGTCATTGCAGTCACTTACCAACTACATGTGGCAGTGTTGATAAAATTCACACTCCTGGTTTCAAAATCCTCCCTATGTCTCAGACATATAAAATGGGATGTTTCTCTATTACAGATTATAGGGGCAATTCCCAGAATTACAATTGTGTAAAAAGGAAAGACTGGACTCTATACAACATTTATATACAAGTGTATATAATTCAGATCCGTATTATCCCATACTCCTAGCAAATATTTTAATCACAGGGTTAGAAGCTATTAAGAAATGCAGTTTCTTGCTAAAACTGTTCCAATTTATTTAAAAAAAAAATATGGACATTCAAGGGCTGGATATATTGAACTAGGAAATCTGTGATTGTCAGTCTGGTAATTAAGCCGGAGAGAAAGAGAATTAATTTCCATGGAGTTATTATTATGTTTTATTTGAAACCAGTAGGTTAAAATTGCTAAGTAGTATTTGGTACTGTAGCAATATCAACAGTGTGAAAACAGAGTGGTCCAGGGAATTATTTGGCCCTCAAACCAAGTAACAAAAGATTGTCTCTCTCTGTGGATGACTGGGCACATTCGTATGATAAACTTTGCAGTGATTTCTTGATAGCTTTATCTGATGTCCATGTCATATCACATCTCCAGAAGATTAGACAGCCCTTCCTTTGTCATAAGAATTTTACACAGGCTAGCTGAAAACACCAGTCTTTGTGTTTGCTATTCCATAGGCATCTAACAATAACACAGACTTATTTTCCAAGTCTCGATCAAGAATTAGCTGTTGCAACAGTGACTACAAGTCTTTAGTGTGAAACAAGCCAAGCAATTTTTAGTGGAGTGTCTTGACTGGATGGAAGGAGCCCTTGACTTAGTAGCAGAATGTCTTTTCAACTCTGAAGGTCCAATGATGAATGGCTAGGCAAGGATGCCATATATTTCATCCAAAATTCAAGCATAAGAGAAATGCAGGTATTTATTTATTTATGTATTTGCTTTTCTAAAGAGAGCATTTAGAATCTATATTGTAGTAGTGATCCTCTCTCTGGAACTGAAACACAGAATTCTGCCACGTTCCCAAGCGAAATTTGGAGACTCAGTTACTCAAAACTACTTATGTGCCTACCTGAGTTCAAAGGACATCATATACCTAATGAGTATTTTAAAATGTGATACAAATGCTTTGTTTGTATATTTTACAACATGAGTTCTTTCTGCTGCTCATGTGCTTAGTGACTCTCTAAAATTCTGTGACGTTTATTGGTCTCCTAGCACTGACTTCATCAGAAAGTCCATCATCATAAGTACATGTATATACCATATACCTACACACCATATGTTCTAAATATTTGGTGTAGACATCAAAAAATAAAATACAGTAACTGTTTTTCAGCACAGACTGACCTTGTGGCAATCCTGTAGGCAGAGTACCTTCCTATCTATGGGCTTAAATCTTCTGAACTTCGAAAAAAAAAAAAAAAAAGTAATTACTGCAGAATGAAAAGAGGACTTCCAGCAGCCAGTTTGCCAATATGAATAAAATATGTGTCAGCATTCAAGCTTTTCTGAGTGATTTATTTAATCAACTAATTGAATAGGCATAAAGCTGACAAAGACAGATAATTGATCCTATAGTTCACAGTTCATAATGCCATGCTTTCCCCCTGGCTTCTGTTGCACAGTACTTCATGCATAGTGCCATAGTTCTACAAGTTTACTCAGGGCAATATAAAATTTGGATTTTAAGTCTAGTCTTTTGGCATGACTTAAACTTTGCGTCTGTAGTTGTCCTGAATGAAAGTAAATAACTGCAGTTAAACATCAGTAATTTACTTCCTGACTTGTTTAATGAAAATCATATCAATATCTTAAGATGAACAAGTAGCCCTGTAATTGTGGTGAAATGACAAGGAGAATACCATAAAGCCTAGGGCTTGGGTGTAATTTTCATTTGTGTTTTTGTGTACTTCCTTATGAAAGGTTATCTGGTATTTCTAACTAATACATTGCTAAGATATTTCTAAGTATAGAAATGTGAATTATAGAAAAGAAAAAAAGCATACCCCCATATAAAAAATGCAAGAAAAAAAATTAAAAGATTATAATGAATTAAGTGTGAAGCTCTTCAAAACCTCAGCATAAACTGAATGTAATATAGCACTCTGTGACCTGTGTAGTTATATTGTCTTTTGAAGGTACAAACTCCTGCTTCAGACTGTGGTAACTCAGATATTAGTTGTGCTTCACACATATAAATGCAAAAAATATAGATTAAGAGCTGTGTACCCTAGGGTCCCCTTAAAGTAAATCTACAGTCACTTCTAAAGATTGCATCTTCTCATTCCATGTCCAAAATAAGTCTGATGGTTCAAACCAAAAAGAGTACAGAATAATTGTATCATAATTAAAGACAAGTGTTGCAGAAACTCCTACTAATCATTTTTTTTCTTTTCCTATTAATATGATCATTTATTTTATATCTTATGTAAAGAAATTTCAGGCTAAGATATATACAAACATTTAGGACTGATGTTGAAATCTCTAGCTATTTAAACTGAGAATAATAATTAAAAAATTATTAGAGTTCACTGCTTGGTTTTGGCTTCAGTTTGGCTTGTTTAGGATGTTGCTGCCTCTGAACTATATATTTTATAGCTTGATTTTTTTTAAATCAACTTTTGAAACAATACAAGTTTGTGATTTCATGAAGTGTATTAGCAAAGACATCAGAAGAGGAAAATAACATGAGAGTGCATCAGTCAAAGGACGAGGTAGTTAGACATAAACAAGGATATTTAAAGTGGAGTAAAGAAATGAAAAAAGCCAAATTTTGAAGTTCTCATAGCCTGTCCCATTAAACTCTTGCTTGCAGGTCCATAAAAATTTGCAAAGACATAAGCGTTTACCTAATCTGAAGAACAGAAGAAATCCAGCCAACAAAGACTAGAGTTCTGTCTCTCCCTTTTCTGTAAGTGGCTCTAATGAGAGTATTAGCTGGAGGAATCAGTACCAGCATGGAAGAAAATTAGGTGCTATTTTAGCACCTAATTAGGTCAAGCCCTGGTGACTTGACGTGTTAAAAATGAAAAGTAAACAAGTCTTGTTTTAAAAAATGGAAATTAGGCTGGATATACTCAAAAACATTCAGGAAAGCTACTGAAGGTAAGGTAAAGTAAAGAATCTGATGTAAACATCTGAGGTTTGGAAACACATGATTCAAACAACACAAGATTTTTGCATTGTCATCTAAAGCTTATTTAAAAGTAGATGAATGGGCCCATGCTGTCCTTTGTATAGAAGGAGGAAATTGACATTTCTGTATTTTTTCTGTATTTAAAATGCCTTCACAGAAACAAAAATTGTATTTGATTCAGTTATTTTTATTTTCTGGAGATAAAAATATAATGGCCCCATTACTGAACCCGGGGTCAAGAAAAGGATTGTTCTATTGGGGCATAAAAGAAAAACTATAAATAATGCTTTATATTGTGTCCATTTCTCTTTGCCCTCTTGTCCAGGAAACGCATTTAATTTTTTTATTTTTTTTTCTTTTATGGGGGCAGAGGTGGTATAAAAATTGTTTCAGAGTTCAAATATTCTCTTTTAGGGACTAGTCTGCACCCATACCTTAATTGCCTCAGAATTTAACACTTTTAATACTAGCTTGCAGATTAATTCTTCGGAATTACTGAGGTAGAAGTCATCAAATAAGCAGATATGTAAATTTTGCCCAGATTTTCTAAGCATACTATTGTTTTTACTTAAAGAATATGTCAGAAGAAAATATAAATAAAATTAAAATTACAATTTAAAAAAAAAAAAAAAAAGGAACAATATGGTTTCCAAACATGAGGTCTTTTATTCTGGCTCACCATTTCTCTAGAAGCCCTACTTTTCCTCTGGCTTTCTCTGTTTTATTTTTTCCCTTGGGCATACAGCTTGCCTTCATCCTTAGCAGAAGAAGACTAAAGCAGATCAAACTTATTTGCTTTCCTTTTTATAACTTTCTAGATGCCTAGTGAATCCCTGATCAGCCCTACAAGTTGTTCTCTGATCCTTCCCAAATGACTTTATTACCAATGTGACAAAACAATTCTGCTCAATGGGAGCTGATTTACTATAAGAGCAATTACATTTGAGTGGTGCATTTTAAGCCAGTAATACTACTGTTAGCCTTGGATCAGAACTCTAAGAATTTTAGTTAAGGTTCTGGCTAAACTAGAGCAGGAAAACAGTGATTGTCTTTATAGTTGAAAGAATGTTTGCAATTTGTCAAATAGGAACAGCCTCAAAAATGGACTCTGCAAGCTGTGCAGACAAAATTCTCAATCTATTTCACCAGCAGAGTAAAAGCATAGTATTAAGGTGAGAAAATTCTGACTTCCAGCTGAGAATGGGGCCATACAGGAAATACAGGATTGATAATTTCTAATGGAAATAAACTGAGCTCCTGTTCTACTTCCTAGTCACTGCCATTTTTTGTACTAATGCAGCAACTATATAATGAAGATACAGGGAAATGCTAAGAACACAATATTCTGCTAATGAACTTAGAAACGTGACATAATATAGGTATCATTAACTATTTACCATTATATTCACTAATAATAAGGGGCTGAGGGGGCCTCCTCTTTTCTGACTGACACAGGGCATAGGGAGCACTTGAGGAATGAAGCCCGAGGAACTCCATGATCATGAAAAGTTTCCGTAGCATCTTTGCAAAGGAAAACATGAGATATATTCACTGGCATAATTCAGTTTCAGTCTAACTCATTCTGGAGCACACTGCTCAAATCTAGGCCATATTTCTTGACCAAAAGCTATATTACACATTTTTTCCACTATTTTTACAGTAAATCTTCTGTTTCAATTTTATGATAAGATCACCTGTATGGTGGACCAAGGGAAACCAGCTGATGTGATTTTTTTGGACTTCAGCAAGGCTTTTGACACGGTTTCCCATAGGATCCTACTGGACAAAATGTCCACCATACAGCTAAATAAAAACATCATACGATGGGTGAGCAATTGGCTAATGGGCAGGGCCCAAAGGTTTATGGTAAATGGGGCTGCGTCAGGCTGGCGGGCGGTCACCAGTGGGGTCCCTCAAGGCTCCATTTTAGGGCCGGTACTTTTCAATATTTTTATAAACGATCTGGATGTAGGAATAGAGGGTATTTTGAGCAAGTTTGCTGATGACACCAAACTTGGAGGAGTTGTGGACTCAAATGAGGGCGTAAAGGCCTTACAGAGGGATCTGGACAGGTTGGAGAGCTGGGCGATCACCAACCGCATGAAGTTCAATAAGAGCAAGTGCCGGGTCCTGCACCTGGGACGGGGAAACCCTGGCTGCATGTACAGACTGGGCGATGAGACGCTGGAGAGCAGCCTAGAAGAGAGGGATCTGGGGGTCGTGGTAGACAGCAAGTTGAATATGAGCCAGCAATGTGCCCTGGCAGCCAGGAGGGCCAATCGTGTCCTGGGGTGCATCAAGCACGGCATCGCTAGTAGGTCAAGGGAGGTGATTGTCCCGCTCTACTCTGCGCTGGTGCGGCCTCACCTCGAGTACTGTGTGCAGTTCTGGGCACCACAGTATAAAAAGGACATGAAACTGTTGGAAAGTGTCCAGAGGAGGGCTACGAAGATGGTGAAAGGCCTTGAGGGGAAGACGTACGAGGAACGGCTGAGGTCACTGGGCCTGTTCAGCCTGGAGAAGAGGAGGCTGAGGGGAGACCTCATCACAGTCTACAGCTTCCTCGTAAGGGGTTGTCAAGAGGCAGGAGACCTTTTCTCCATTAACACTAGTGACAGGACCCGCGGGAACGGGATTAAGCTGAGGCAGGGGAAATTTAGGCTGGATGTCAGGAGGGGGTTCTTCACAGAGAGGGTGGTTGCACACTGGAACAGGCTCCCCAGGGAAGTGGTCACTGCACCGAGCCTGTCTGAATTTAAGAAGAGATTGGACTGTGAACTTAGGCACATGGTCTGAACTTTTGGGTAGACCTGTGCAGTGTCAAGAGTTGGACTTGATGATCCTTAAGGGTCCCTTCCAACTCAGGATATTCTATGATTCTATGAATTCTCTTATTAAAACCAGCAGCTCCACTTTCACTTTTCTAAAATGTAAGTCCTTTGGCTTCAGTTCTGCTCTGAACACTGAGTAGTTCAATATCCCCTCCTGCAAAATCATTTGCATTTTAACCTGTGAGGCAGACATTTCACACTTCAGTGAGTTTTGAATGTCTGATGCCTTCCAGCTCTGATCTGTATTTGTCAATAGACCATACCTTTTTTTTTTTTTTTTTTCCCCTGAACCTCATTGTATCTGTCTGTAACCTCCATCTGTAAATGCCTTATTATTACATAAATTCAGGGCGATGAAAACCTCATGTGGAATACATCTATGTGTATTCTACAAAATACACCTAGTGTATGTTAGAGACACATTGTTTGCATCTAACAAAATTAAGATCTTATTTATGGCTGAGCCCATTGGCACTTCTGTAATTTAAATAATCATTAAAATGTGTTTAAAGGCTAAAGATAAATTTAGATAATTCTTCCTGAACTCAGAAATTATGAGGCAAATAACATCATAAGTGCTCCCATCCTTCTTTTTTTTTTTTCTGTCTACATTGTGAAGGTTCAGTAGTTCACATCCTAAAGGTATAAATTGCCATAAATGGGAATTATTATGTCTATGGGATTATGCTGGCCTATCTGGCCAACTAAATCTTGCCTTGCTTCCAAGAGTGCCAAAACAGATGTAAAATTGTGTCAGTGATCATGGTGTTTCTGAGAGTTCAGTTAGGGCTGCTTTTCTATTCCACTTCCTATCTTAACAACAACAATTTTCTGAAGGTTTGAATTCTAAACACAATTTTGACATATGGACAAAAGAAGGGAAAATATATGTGAGATTAAAGCTTTATCTTTGTTGGAACAAGGAATCTATTGTTCATTTAATTGAAGATTATTTCACAGAACATCTAATGAATACAAAGTCAATTCTTTTTTTTTTTTTTTCTTTTTTCTGTGATGAGTGATATATATTCACTTTTGAAATGCAGCCTGAGCCATTTTCCCTTTTCATTTCAAGGACATTTTAGACATCTGTAAGATTCAACCTTTTATTATAATTTCATGCCAGGAAAGTACAAAGGATTGTCTGAGTCAATAAAAGACTATTCAGGGGAATAGACAAAACTTTAATAAGTCAGTGATGATATATCTTATTTTAAAAGGCACAGATGATTTCACCTGAGTGTGCTAACCCTTTAGCATGCTGTGTGATTAACTCTTCAGTTAGGATGCTCCACAGGAGCTAGTGATTTCCTCCCCATGAGCAATCTTCTCACTATATAAACCTTTGGTAAGGTGTACTTGAGAGAACTGCATGTTTAGCAGGACCCTTTAATGACTGCTGGAAAAGAATTGCACTGTCTGAACCGTCCAACTACTTCTTAAATGAAAGATACCTAAACTGTACTAGTATTGCCCTGTAAATTAAACATGATAAGGGTGTAATAATGGCTGAACCCACAAAAGCTCACTGGTCTGATTTCCATTCCAAAGCTACATAGTGGCATAATAAATCCCACTGACTCTTGTTAGATACTAATAGCACGATGTAGCTTTCCTTATAGAAATATATATGTATATTCCATAGTTGTTGCTATGTGTGATTTTACTTTTTTGCCTGAATCAGGTAGTTACTGTTACCCTCAGAGACAGGATACTTTTCTAGAAGAATCACTGGTCTCATTGGCAGAGCCTGTACTTGTATTCAGATCTTAAATAATCACATGTATTTTCTGAATAGCCAAGTCTGTTAATACTAGGTAATACTCAATTTACCATGAATGGCTGTTGGAAAGCAGGTCTGGGGAGAAAGACCTTGGAGTCCTGGTGGACGGCAGGTTAACCATGTCAGCAATGTGCCCTTGTAGACTAGAAGGCCAATGGTATCCTGGGTTTCATCAGGAAGATCAGCAGTCTGAGGGAGGTGATCCTCCCCATTTACTCAGCCCTGGTGAGGTCTCACCTGGAGTATTTTGTCCAGTTCTGTGCTCCCCAGCACAAGAGGGACATCAAGTTCCTCGAGCAAGGCCAGCAGAGGGCTACTAAGGTGATGAGGGGACTGGAGCATCTGTCCTATGAGGAGAGGCTGAGAGCTGTGTCTGTTTCTCTTGAAGAAGAGAAGACTGAGAAGGGATCTTATCAATGTGTATAAATTTATATAAATATCTTACTGGAGGGTGTCAAGAGGATGGGGCCAGACTCTTCATTGGTGCCCAGCAACAGCACAAGAAGCAGTGGTCACAAACTTAAGCTGGAAGTTCCAGCTTAATGTGAGAGGGGTGGTGTACCCTCATTACTGTGAGGGTAACAGAGCTCTGGAATAGGTTGCCCAGAGAGGCTGTGGAGTCTCCTTCTCTGGAGATGTGATCCTGTGCAACCCTCTGTGCTTGGCAGGAGGGGTCGGACGAGATGATCTCCAGAGATCACTTCCAACCTCAACCATTCTGTAATTAATTACATGATTCTGTGATACAGAAGCAATGAGAAAAGCTTATCTGTATACAGCAGTACAAGATGGAAGAACCTAATACCTGCACATTATTGTCATGTATGTATTAAATTCAGTTAGTTTAGTTAAATTAAATAGTACTGCAGGAAAGAGCAAATTCTTTAGCATTCTGCATTTTGTCTGCTTTTGGCATCTATAGAGAGGTGGCATCAGTTTGAAAAGCCATTAAAAAATTAGATCCGGATGTCCCCATACATTCAGATTTATGCTGATTGTCTATTTCTAAGTGACTATCAATGAATCATAGAATAATAGAATCACAGAATATCCCAAGTTGGAAGGGACCCATAAGGATCATCGAGTCCAACTCCTAGCACTGCACAGGTCTGCCCAAAAGTTTAGACCATGTGACTAAGTGCACAGTCCAATCACTTTTTAAATTCATACAGGCTTGGTGCACTGACTACGTCCCTAGGGAGCCTGTTCCAGTGTGCAACCACCTTCTCAGTGAAGAACCTCTTCCCTGATATTCAGCCTAAACTTCCCCTGCCTCTGCTTAACACCATTCCTGTGGGTCCTGTCACTGGTGTTTACAGAGAATAGGTCACCTGCCTCTCCACTCCCCCTCGCAAAGACTGTGATGAGGTCCCCCCTCAGCCTCCTCTTTCTCAGGCTGAACAGGCCCAGTGCCCTCAGCCTCTCCTCATGCGTCTTCCCCTCTAGGCCCTTCACCATCTTAATTCCCCTTCTCTGGACTCTCTCCAACAGTTTAATGTCCTTCTAGTACTGTGGTGCCCAGAACTGTACACAGTACTTGAGGTGAGGCCAGACCAGCGCAGAGTAGAGCGGGACAATCAACTAGCCCTCAATCAACTAGCAATGCTGTGCTTGATGCATCCCAGGATACGGTTGGCCTTCCTGGCTGCCAGGGCACACTGCTGGCTCATATTCAACTTGAATTACCTATCTGTTTCAAAATTGCACAACCCCCCCTTTGCTCCTAAAAGTAGGGCACAAATAAGTTCAAGCTTTCTCAGAGTTTTCAAAGGATGTAAATTGTGGATTGTGGGATTTTATTTTGAAGAAATAAATTGTTTATTTGAGTGCACAGCAAAACATTCTTTATGACATGAGAGTGATAATGAACCCCAAAGACTGACTCTATTTCATTAGATGATGCAGAAAAAAATGTTAATTTTTTTAAAGTCATTATTGCAATATAAATATAATTATTATTTTTTTAATGTATTATAAGATTGGCATAGTATTCAGGAATTAATCAAACAAGATGAGTGGGGAAGCAATGGATATGAATACAAGGTAGCAAAGCCAAAAGATCTCTGCAGAAAAATGCAAATATCTAACCAATGCCTAGAAATGTAACAAACAGTACAAAGATTTCATCAGTGACTATTGAAGGTCAATCATCCAAGCCACCTTGTAATGATTTCTCTTTGTTTTTTAAAAGTTTTAACAGCAAATAAAATGCTTTCAAGGAATACATGTTGCCAAGAGAAGTTGTGGAAGCCCCATCCCTGGATGCATTCAAGGCCAGGCTGGATGGGGCTTAGGCCAACCTGATCTAGTGGGTGGCATCCCTGCCTATGGCAGGAGGGTTGGAGTTAGATGATCTTTAAGTTCCCTTCCAACCCAAGCCATTCTAGGATTCTATAATACTATCACTTTGAAAAAACTAATTGACTGTAAATCCTGACTGAGCATATAACCAATTTTCATACTTCAAAATTAATTGCATTTCCTTAATGCTTTATATTTATTGGGATGATTCATCAATGATTTAAGCACATTCACTGTAGCCAGTTTCTATGGATAGAAAATTCTACTTTATTTACTTTTCTGCCTGTCTTTCACATATTCAACTTCAGCTGGATTACTTACTGGTCTTTTCAAGGATTACCTGGGATTTACCTGGGTCTACATATATTTTTAATGTGTTATAGTAATTTCTAAACTAGATACAGAGTTGAAAGTTCACTTGGAGGAATGGTATCAGTAAAACCTGGACCCTACTGTTTTATAGCAGAACTTAGCAGGACTTGCACAGAGTAATGATAGCCTGCTCAAAGGGTCCCAAGAAGGCATGGTATTTGTTACTGTGAAAGCAGGAGATCTATATAGGGCACCTGAGCTTCCAGTACATGCAAAACAGTATGAATACATACACTTAGTCTTCAAATATGTTGCAGAGCACCGTATGATCAAGTAAATTTGAGTCAGGAAGCATGCTGGGCTGTATCACCTAGGGTCATGAACTATCAAGTTGTTAAACATAAAATAAATATTTTTTTTTCTTTAAATGAAATTGTTCAAGAAATTTGAAAACCTTTCAAAATTCAATATTTCAGATGTTATGTTTAGGACAAGACAGTGTCATTTGTGGTGACTTAGCGCTACCCTTACAAAGTCAAGTACATAGTTATTAAGTATCTGCTTTATTAGATTCTCTCAGTTCTGGAAGTATGTTTCAATATCAGCCAATTTTGAGGAATGCTTCTTATTACTAACAATAAAATAACTCCTTTTTTTTAATTATCTTGTTAAACCATGAGAAGTTATTTAATGGGGTTTTCTTTTAAAGGATGGAGGATTTTCATTGGCATTTAATTGTGGGCCTAGTCAAAAATGATCTTTTCTTGAATTCTCCAATCCATTCCATAGTACAGCTTTGGGCAATATAATTCAACTGAAAAGAAAACTGAGCCTACTGAATGCTACATGGAAAAAAAAAAAAAAAAAAAAAAAAAAAAAAAAAAAAAGATTATTAACCATGCACTAACTTATAAATAGGATTTCCTTAATATTTCCATGCTAAGTATCTATACTTCTGTCATTTTGCCCATTTTGCCACAGGTTGTACTATACTTAATTATTCCCACAAATACAGATGGCCTGTGTTTTACAAGTCTCAGCTTTCCCCTTGATTGACCACACAAACCAATATTCACAAATTACAAAACTTGCACTCTCATTTTCTGCAATTAGCCTGAAACAAAAATAAATCGTGGCTTTGGACCTTTTCTTTCTTTTCATATAGCATCAAATCACTTCCAAAAATTTTAGAAATTTCATGCATATTATCATCTTATAAGAAATCATTTCTAAGTCTATCAGTATGTTAGTCTGTAAGATGTCTATATTATAAAGTATTGTATTAGACAATGGTTTTATTCCTAATACACTTCTTGCACTGCATTTTCATTGCATTAACCAGTGATGCTTACTATATTCAGTGAAACAATCAGTGCTGAAGGAACATCTGCTAGTTCCCATACAAAATACTCCTTTTTACACATAAATTGGTCCACTTCATGACTGTCAAAAATAATTTTCTATTGGACTTGTTCCACCAGACTGCAATGAATGCAAGGCCTTGGATCATGCAAACACAGATGAGTGTAAGCATCATTGTGATGATTTCAATGTGATTTAAATAGCTGTGTGCAGTTGCACACAGGTTAAAAGATGTGAAACACAGGTTAAAAGATGTGAGACACATTTTAAGATAGATCGCTGCTGTCTAACCTCATCCTGTGAGAGTTGTTCCCTTAAACCCCAAATTGTGTATCCACTGTTTTAATAACATATGACTTTTGTTTTCCATTTTTCCATGAGAATTCTGACTGTTAATATCAGGCCACAGAATAGACTAAACAGATAGCAAAGATACCAAGGGTGAAAGTTACCTCGTTATACTATATCATACATAGAAACAAAATAGCTGATATTCATTCTGTTGTTATACTCATTCTTAAACAAACAAAAATATTATGATTGCTATGATTTTCAGCCCGGAAGACCAGCTATGTCCTGGGCTGCATTAAAAAAGGGGTGGCCAGCAGGGAGAGGGGAGTGATTTTCCCCTTCTACTCCGCTCTTGAGAGACCCCATCTGGAATACTGTGTGCAGGCCTGGAGCCCACAGCACAAGAATGATGTGGAGCTCTTGGAACGGGTCCAGAGGAGGGCCACTAAGATGATCAGAGGGCTGGAGCACCTCTCCTATGCAGAAAGGTTGAGGGAACTGGGCTTGTTTAGCTTGGAGAAGAGAAGGCTCTAGGAAGACCTCATTGTGGCCTTCCAGTACTTGAATAGAGCATATTAACAGGAGGGGGAATGCCTGTTTACATGTATTGGTAGTGATAGGACAAGGGGGAATGGTTTTAAACTAAGACGGGAGATTTAGGTTAGATATTAGGATACATTTTTTCACTCAGAGTGTGGTGAGGCACTGGAACCAGTTGCCCAGAGAAGCTGTGGATGTCCCATCCCTGGAGGCATTCAAGGCCAGGCTGGATGTGGCTCTGCTGGATGTGGCAGGCTGGATGGGCAGCCTGCTCTAGTGGTTGGCAACCCTGCCTAGAGCAGAGGGGTTGAAACTAGATGATCTTTAAGGTCCTTTTCAACCCAGGCCATTCTATGATTCTATGATTTGCTGTATGATGTATATCTGATTATAAATGAAGAACTTTTAGGTTTGGGAATTTGTTGATACAACTTTCACATACATGTAAAAAAAAAAAATAGAAAAAAATGACAAAAATAAAACTAGTTACTTGTCTTATTTCTGATAGAACTGACATTATTCTCCAGTTTATTGCTATACCATATCAGTCATCACTTCTTCTAGTTCATATAAATGGCTCTGTCTCCTTCACTGGGTGAAAGTTTGGTCTACCCTCTCGCCTTTGTGTTTATTCTTCCATGTGATTTGTGGAGGCTATGTCGACCCATTGTTCATTCTCAGGTTTCTGCTGCTGCTGTTGACCTCAAATTTTGCTTCATCTTCATTCTGAGGCAGGGCTTAGGGGATTTACATGATTAAAATGTGTATTGAGGTTAGTTAGTAAGGTTTTGGTAGCAGGGGGGCTGCAGCAGTGGCCTCTGTGAGAAGAGTCCAGAGCTGACCCATGTAAGATAAGAGCCAGTTACAGTAAGCTCCAAAAGTGTTCTGCCACTGGCCAAATCCGATCCAATGAGCAATGCTGGTTGCACATTTGTGAAAGAAGATTTAAGAAAGGAAAAAAAAAATGTTGCACTACAGCAGGTGGGAGAGTGAAGTGAGAAAACGTAAGACAAACAACTCTGCAGAACCAAGGTCAATGAAGAAGGAGGAGAGGGAGGTGTTCCAGGCTCTGGAGAAATTTTCTGTAACATGTGGAGACATCCATGGTGGAGAAGTTTCTCCACCTACAGCCCATGGTGTACCATGGTGGAGCACATGTTCATGCTGTAACCATGGAGGAGCAGATGGATGTTTCCTGAAGAAGACTGAAGCCCATGGAAAGCCCATGCAGCAGCAGACTCTGGGTTGGAACTGCAGCCCACATTGGAGCAGCCGATCTGACAAGAGCTGCCAGCCACGGGGGACCTGTGCTAGAGCAGTCCATTCCTGAAGGACTTCCTGGCACAAAGCCATACTGGAGCAGTTCTTGAAGAGCTGCTGCTTGTGGGAAGCCCCTGCAGGATCAATTTGGGAAGGACAGCATCCCGTGGGAGGGACCCCACGCTGGGAGAGGAGGTAGAAGAGGGTGGGCTGGGGGGGGGGGGGAGGAAGAGGGAGGTGTTTTTAATTTGCTTTATTTCTCACTGCTGTAGTCTGTTAATCTCCCTGTGCTAACTCTAGTAATTGGTGAGTGATCTACCTGTCCTTATCTCAAACGATGAACCTTTTTTTTCCATCATATATTCTCCCCATGTTCATTTGAGAATGGGAGTGAGAGTGGTATGGTGGAGCTTAGCTTAGACATCACTGTGAAACCACCACAGAATGAGAGCCAAAGCCTTTCACAGATAGAGAGGACTCCCTCTTCATGCTAACCAAATAGTCCCTGAATGCCATTCTTTTCTACCACTGTTCTGAACAACTTACTGCTAGTTAATGTGGATAGAGGAATTCCAACACACTTAAAATGCTTTCTCATTCTCTCCAGTCTTTGCAGACATGCAGTAACTAGGCTGAATGTGACTTTGACCTGAACTAAATCTTCCACATCACCTCAATACCTTCATCCAAGCTAAGAGCATCTTTACACTCATCTTCAGTTTATTTTGCTATTTTTTTGAATAAACAGAAAATAAAAACTGTAATTGAGATTACTTTGGCAATAGTCAGCAAAGCCAGTATGTCTGCTCCACTGAAAACTGTAGCTATTCAGTCATCTTTAATCTACTGTTGATGGTCATGATAGCCTAGTCTGATTCCATTTGCTTTTGCTTACGTATGTGCACTTAGGAAGTCTTTAACCTATGGATCATTGACACAATAAACTGTAATTCTTTTTGTCCTTTGATCTGTTACTATCCATTTGGTCAATACATGCAATATATATGCATACATATATATATAAATAAAAATTATAAAAGTTTTAATTTGGTATACGCACAGCAGGTTCGCATAGTCAAAAATGCTTTCAAATAACAGCTAGCATATATCTGTAATTTTCTGGTGTTGTTTTTGTGTTGTTGTAGTGATTTTTTTCTTTAAGATTAAAGATTAAGATTAAAATTAAAGATTTTTTTCTTTAATCCAAATGACCATTTAATTTTATTCAAACTGGTAAGCACTGATCCAAATTACTGACTAATGTTTCTATCTGCAGAATACTTTTGAGGTTTACAAATTCAAAAAAGCGTGTAAAGCAATAATGTTAATATTTAACCTGGAGAAATTCTAACCAGGACTGGTATGTACTAATGACCAAAAGAATAAGAATATGTTCTGAAATGTCAGGTGTGCAGGTTACAATAGCCCCTGGCAGTCTAGCTTGTAGGTCTAAGAGCCGAGTAAATATCTAGTGACACTTAAATTTTTAGTGTTAATAAATTAATATTTTTGTCTTAGATAACTGCCCTTGTAATTTTTCCCCAAAATCTTGGGCATAAATTTGTTTTCTATAACCACCCAGCTCATGTGCGTTCCCTTCTGAAAGCACATGTTTTTATTATACCTCACATTCACCGTAGTTAAAAAGTAACAAGCATCACTATTTTTAAAACTGTCATTGTTTCTAATAGATCTATTAATCACATACTTGTTTTTCTCATCTTTTCCCAGCCTGTTAAAGGCTGCCCTACAAAAATATAATTCCTAGCACCTGATGATCTGAATTTTTATGAATTAGATATAGGTTAGGACCATGTACTTAATGGTTAATGTCTTACCGACTATACATGTATGATCTCCTCCAGTAAGAATTACAGTCCCTTTCCATGAGACGAAGTAATGATACATTGGAATATATACATAAAATTCTTATTGTGAAGCATCGTTAGACTTGTCCCTATAGTTGGCAGCTGCACTTGAATGACTCCAGGACTGACCCTATGTCACAAGCAACCAAAAATACAGCTTCAGGCAATAAGGCAAGCTTTGAGGAAGGCTTCTTAAACACATCACTTGATGCAGGATGGGTGCAGGAGGAAATGGGGATTCCCACACATTGGAATGCAGAAGACAGAAAATGTGTAAGGTTGCTTTTTTTTTTTTTTTTTTTTTTTTTTTTTTTAAAGAAAACTGGGAAGAAATAACATTTCATTGGGACATACATGTACATTGGTCACAGAAACAGATCAGAGGGATGGAACACCACCCCTATAAGAGAAGTGGAAAGAGTTGGTGTTGTTTAGCCTAGAGGAAAGCTCCAGGGAGACCTTACTTTGTCCTTCCAAAACCTAAAGGAGGCCTACAAGAAAGATGGAGAGGGACTTTTACTAGGGATATAGTGACAGGACAAGGGGTAATGGTTTTAAACCAACAGAGAAAAGATTTGGGTTAGATACAAGGAAGAAATTATTTACTTTGATAATGGCTAGATAATGGAATGGGTTGACTAGAGAAGTTGTGGATTCCCCATCCATGGAAGCATTCAAGACCAGGTTGGATGGGGCCTTGAGCAACCTGGTCTAGTGGAAGGTGTTCCTGCCCAAGTTGCAAGGTGTTGGTAGGGGGGTGGCAGCTGCAGGCATGGCCTTTGTGAGAAGAGATCAGGGTCTTATCTAAGTCAGGTAAGAGCCAGTCTGATCCAGCTCCAAAAAGGACCTGACAATGGCTAAAGCCAAGCCTATGAGCAATGCTATTTATGTTTCTGTGAGAGCAGATTTAAGAAAGGCCAAAAAATGCTGTGCAACAGCAGCTAGAAGAGAGGAGTGAACAGCCTACACAAAGGTCAGTGCAGAAGGAGGGCAGGAGGTGTTCCAGGCACACAGCAAAAGTTCCCCTGCAGCCTGTAGAGAGGTCCCTGGTGGAGCAGGCTGTCCCCCTGCAGCCCATGGGTCCCACAGGGAGCAGATTGCCATGCTGCAGCCCATGGAGGAGCCCCCGGTGGAGCAGGTGGATGTGGCCTGGTGGAGGCTGCGGCCCATGGAGAGCCCCCCAGGAGCAGGCCCCGGGCTGGAGCTGCAGCCCATGGAGAGGAGCCCACGCAGGAGCAGGGATCTGCAGGGAGCTGTCATCCATGGTGGACCCATGCTGGAGCAGTCTGCTCCTGGGGGATGGACCCTGTGGTAAGGAGCCATGTTGGAGCAGTTCTTGGAGAGCTGCTGCCTGTGGACAGCCCCCACAGGATCAGTTCGGGAAGGACAGCATCCCGTGGGAGGGACCCCACGTGGAGCAGGGGCAGAGAATGAGTGTGAAGGAGTGACAGATGACAAAGTGGTAGCGACACTCCTCAGGTAGGAGGTAGAAGAATGTGAATGGAAGGAAGGTGGGGTTTAAGTTTAGTTCTTTTAGTTCTCACTGCTCTCTACTGTTATCAATTGCCCATAAATTACATTAATCTTCCCTACTCTGAGTCTGTTTTGCTCATGACAATAAATGCTGAACAATTTCCCTGTCCTTAGCTCAACCCACAAGTGTTTTCATCATATTTTCTTCCACTATTCTCTTGAGGAGAGGGAGTGAGAGATCAGTGGTGTGATACTTGGCTACCTATAAGGACTAAACCACAACACCAAGGCAGGGTTGTTGGAACTAGGTGATCTTTAAAGACCTATTCCAACTTAAACAATTCTATAATTCCATGATTCTAGATATTGAAAGGGTCATACTGAATAATATGGAGGAGCTGGAAATAATGGAGAATAAATGTGTCCTTAAGAGATTGGTAGGGATCCTCCTGGCAGAGATTTTTAATTTCCTTTAGAATTCAAAAGTAAAAGGTATGGTGATTTTACTGTTTACTATTTATTTTAACAGTAAAACTTGTACTCATGCCCTTTTATTTTGTGTCTATTTTTCTACTCTCTCAAGATGTTTCCATGTTGCATGTGATCTTTTGTAATACGTGACCTTTCCAGCCTAGTCTAATATCACTTTAATTGTAGATACTAGAGGCAAACTAGTTGTTTTTATTATTTTTTTTATTATTATTTTTTTTTTATTAAGGGACATTAAGTTTAAACATAAATTTTAGGAAAATGAAATGAAATTTATATTCTAAGGGCATTTCTTAATTTCTCATTAGACAGTCTCTGATTAAGTTCCTGTGTCTGCTGATTTAAAGCTTGAAAATTAAAACCAGATTTTTTATTTTTTTTTCCCCAGACTAAACAGAATTATTGTTGACTGAATAATTAACTATAGCTATTTTATCTGAAACAGAAAAAGCTGTCTGTAGCTGAAAATATTTTCTTTAAAATAGAGTGATTCCAGAGTTATTCAGTTTAGGTCCCAAACAAAACTAAATTAAATCACGGATCTTTTGCTGTTTTAAAATATATTACTTCTTAAATTTCCCAAGTAACCAGGCCCTACATCAAATAATTCAACAGGGGAAGGTGCCATTTCTCTTTTGATAAACGTTTCAGGGAGACCATTTCAAGTGATGCAGCACTGTATGGTTGCTGTTCTATGGCTTACACAAGATAGTCATTATAAGGGCTTCGTTCTCCACCACAGGCAATCTTCATACATACTCTTTTAAGCTACATCTACTTCGGCAGTTTCAGATTAATCTAAACTGATTCCATCTACCTTATCCCCAAGCCCAGGAGAATATGGATTTGCTTGGAGGAATGAGGGCTATGTAGCTAACTCTCCCATTAATACAACCAAGTGCTGAAGTTATGTTACAGATTGAAAAATGAGGTAAAGATAAATTTATACTGCAGCCAAATCTCAGTAGATAGTCTGCATATCACTGTGCTGTGACTTTCTAGTCTTTGTCAGAGCTGGTATCTGTGAACCACGTTTCTTTTCATGATATGCTAGACTGTAGATACTGGTAGTAGTCTCTCTCACTAAAAATGCTACTCTGACAGCAGCATAGTGAAAAAGAAATTGCTATTATGAATTGTAGCAAAGCTTAGGAGGACTATCCCTGGGGAAAATGAAAGTATTTCAAACAAGATCAGAGTCACTGTGGTTATATGCTAACCACTAAATGAAAGAAGGCCATGAACTATGAATGTTCCTATGGAGGCCATGAATGTTCTAAAGCCAACTTGCACCAACTGGCATATATGTAGAGTGCTTAGGGCTCACTTCCTTCAATGAAAATTTCAATTAGAAACAGTTAAAATCTATTAATTTACAGTTGACTTCTAGATATAATTGAAATACCTTTTAGAGTTGAGAACTTGGCTTTATTTTTTGAAAGAAATTACAAGCAATGCTATAGTAGAAAACATTTAAATAGAGAAAAATCTGTAGAAAGACTGTGGACTGGATAGAAATGATTTTAAAGGGAGTTAGCATACTATTTTATTAGTTAATTTTTAATTAACTCTAATAACTACAAAATGCCACCCTAAACTACTACTGTAGGAGAGAGAGAGAGCGAGAATCAAAGGAGAATTGTCCCTGTCTCAAAATACTTATAAACTTTTAGTTATTTTTATTAGAAATATTCTTAGACTTCCTAATAGAAGACATCTGGGCTTAGGTATGTACATACAGATCTTACTTGAAAGTTAAGTGTTTAAATTCCCATTATAACCATTGGATGTCCAGGCTTTTTATCAGTGGACTAAAATACCACTTATGGTGCCACTGAAAAGCCATTCCAAGATGTTTTCTAGCTGGTATTCACTAAGGATATGTTTCTTCTGCTTCTGTCATATTTGTCAGCCCAGTGTGGATGCCTAAGGTGTATCAAATGACATTAAGATTTCAACTAAGTTACCTCAACATAACATAACATCCAATGTCATTTGGGATGTCCTCATGTGATATTCCCTTGTAGAATAGCATCCAGATATCTGGTGACATACCTTAAGGCATCGCATCACACCAATCACCTCTGTTTAGTCACGTAAGTCCGATCTCTAAGATGCCATTTAAGATGTCTTAAGGTGTCCTCACAACCCACACAGTCTTCTGTATGTCCCATGGTATATCTGCAACCTCTAACATGACATATCAGATTCTTTATGATGTCCTAGATGATAGTGGACTTCTTTGTTTAGGTAACTGTAGAGCTATTCATCTCACTCTGAAATAGATGTGAGGTGTCTGGATAGACGAAACATTATCCAGAACACATTAACTGGAATAGACATGGTTCAGTTGCCAAGAAGAGAGTCAGAGGGTACTACCTGCAATACCCAGCGGTACACATAACGTGCACAGGACATGCACAGTTGCTCCCACTCAACGTGCAGAGATTTACATGGGCAACTACATGTAGGTACCTCAGGCTGTAAACTGTATACCGCTCTGTGTAATGCTTATGTATTTTTTCATATTTTTAATAACAATACTATTCCATTTGAATCAAAAAAATGGTTGATTTCTATTAGTCAAACAAGTGGAGAAATTTTAATATAATCACCAAATCACAGAATGGCCCTAGCTCTTGATTAAATTTTAAATCACCTTTTTTTTTTGATTATTTTTTTCTTGCAGTACACATCTGCATTTTATGATTGCAATGAATAATTGTCTCTCTAAAGTCTGTTTAAAATCAATATGGGTGGATTTAAAAAGTCAGCACTGCAAAGGTACATGATGTGAATTTGCAGAAATAAAAGAGAAATTGTACAGAAAAGATTAAGGGTTTTAAAATATATGTAAACGTAAAATAGTATTTTCAATCAAAAGACTAATAAAAACAAAGCAACAGTGTTAATTCAGTTCTGGATCATAGTGTCACAATATGCTGATATGAAGCAAGTTGTATCATGATAAATAGTAAGAAGTCAAAAGATCTTTATTGAAATTTCTGTCATTTCAGAAATTATTCATCTGCATAGTTATGTCACAATGATTCCAAAGGTGGTTTACCTTTTTAGCATTCAGTGTGTAGGACCAAAGCCATATTATACAGTTTGAATGTGTTGTCATCTGAGAAATAAGTTAATTTTTTTTAAGTGTATTTTTCACTATAATAGTTGCACAATATGTGAAAAACAAATCAAAAAAGAATTTCAGGAAGGAAGTCTTTCATGGTTGGATAGATACCAACATAAATAAATGATATGCATGAGCTTCTTTTCACACTGCAGCAAAAGCATTAGCAATACTAGTATAACTTTATCACATTAAATCTCCAAAAAGACTCCAGTGAGAAAGAGCATTTAATACAAACCTCTGTGCATATCAAATTATGCTAAAGAGCCTTAATAGGCATAGATGCTTTTACAGAAAATCAGCATTTTAGTAATACATATCATTAGTGTGAATGTGGATAAGTACATTTAATTTGCATGACTGAGTGTATCCCCACCAATTTCTTGTCTCTGAAAACTAAATAGACATAAAATTAAATTTATTTTTTTTTTAGTCTGACCTTTTCACATCTTTGACAAAATTTTTTTCTCTCTTTTCTTGAAAAAAAAAAAAACTGCTAAAGAAATAAAATCCATGAATTTTCAACAACATACATGTTTCAAAGTTTCTGACAATTGTACTGAAAGAAAAATTCAAAATGTTCCTTTTCAGTTTACAAGAGTTGTCCTTCAGAATGGGAGTTACAGGGTTAATTTACATCTTGTAAAACTGTAGAAGCATTACTTTCTTTGTATTTTAACATTATTTTGTCTTGCTTCAGTAAACAGAACATTTACATAGTTCCAAAATATGATTATTAATAAGTGTTCCAAACATGTTATAATATTATTAAGGTGATGCATATGATACAACATGATTCTCCTGGCAAGGTAAATTTGACTGAAGAGTGAGATATGGATTAAAAGTTCAGTGCTGACCTGAGTTCTGGTATTTGGGGATTTTATCTAGGAATATTTTACTGATCTTCACTTCTTCAAGGAGAATATCAAAGTGCTTCAGTCAAATTCAGAAGCCTCATTTTTATAAACCCACATGTTTCTTAGATTTCTGTCCGATCCAGTAAAGATCTGATTATCTTTTTACTTAGACTTCCTTCCCTGGCATCATTATATTAGCAATATTTTCAACTGCAAGCTATAGAGTATATGCCGTTTTCTCATTTATAATAAGACTACCTTGCACTGTCATTTTAATGTAATGCAGTTGTAAAGAGGAATGTAAATCCACAGAACTCTTAATGCAAATGAGAAGCCAAAATAATGTGCTTAACATTTTCTAAGGTTTTGTCTGACCTTTTACTGATCATTTTCTAGCTTTCGTTAGATTTCATTAGGTCTCACATCAGATGCAAGATGTTTTATTAATGACATATCTGGGTGCTTGATTTTGGATGTTCAAGTAATTTTTTATAGGTAACGTTATTGTCTGAATATTCCACAAAGTATGTGGTACACAGGAGCATTGAATTCACAGGGAAGATACTGAAATTCATATTCAGAGCACCAAAACATTATTTCTATAGTGGCTGAAAAATGGACAGCATTTCTTTTCCCACTCTGGTCCCAGAAAATTCTCAGTATTTGATACTGTGTTTGCCCTTTTACCCATTATTGAGTTTCCAAGGAAAGTGTTCCTCCACATCCAGTGTCCTCTCCCCATGCTTGAGAGCAGAAAGGAAATATTGGCAGTCTCTGATCTTCTCATTTTCCCTTCCCAGCCACCAACCACTTCTTGGAGTGAAGTAATAGTGCTTCTGGGGGAGGTAAAATGGAACAGGCTAATGAATATGGCTCAGAAAGCATTTTAGAAACCAAATAAATATTGTAGGAGGCAGAGAAGTGAAGCTCCCCATGGCTGTTTTCTGATTTCTTTGATTTTTATTTTTTTTTCCTTTTAAATCTTCTTCTAGGAAAGATCATTCTCTGCTTCTAATTTATGACTCCTTGCTCTCACTGGAACATCTCTGTGGTAGAAACAGAGTAGTGTGAAAGATTCATGTAAATTAAAAACCTCAAATTCAACATACTGATGAATGCCTCAATGAAGTTAATGTTTGTTCCATTTCTGGTTTTACTGTAGAAAAGTATAATTGTCTGTGTTGACCTTAACATTTCTGTTTTTATCACTCAGCTTATTTGTTTACACTAAGCAACAGAACTAACATAGTTGCCAGGAAAGCATTTTGAAAGCATTAATATTTGAATGGATAATAGTTTGATCTTTCAGAATAAAAATATTGGGAAATACAAAATAACCTATCACCCAAATGGTTCTGCTAAATTACTGACCCTTATATTCATTAATCACATTGCTACTTAAATAGGAAACTCTCAATAAAGAGAGATATTTCACACCTCTCAGGTGATTGTATCAAGATTACGTTAGTCCAATGCACTTTACACTTGTTATGAGTATGAAAAATATGATGAAAAAGATAGTTACTTACAAATATTGTTTCATTTCCAAATGAGCAGAGGCTAATGTACCATATTATTCAAAAAGAAGACAGCGTTAAAAGTGGTATATGAAAGGAAACAGAGCATGACTGTGAGGATAAGATCACTCAGGTGGGATTTAAAGATTCAAGTAGGAAAGGAGAGAATGAGAGGTGTAAAATGAAACATCTACAAGAAAACTCAGTAAAAGCAAAGATGGCAGTCAGTGCCAACTCCGGGGCCAGTAAGAAATCTTCAGCTTAATATCTAATTAAGTCCAAACAGTACAATGAATGCTGTACCATGAAGACATACCTGAGCTGACAAATTAGCTTGTTTAATGGAAGTAATATAGCTGAGTTACCCTCACTCAGTCTAAGAAATCTCATTACTACAGAGAACTTATTCGTCCCAGTGGAAAAATACAAAAATGCAGTTAACCATGAGACAATGCAAACACTTCTGTCAAAACAAGGACAGAAATTGGGAGAAAGAAAAAGTATAACTGAGACAATCCAGAGGCCAAGATTAGGTTGAGTGATTTCTTTTGACAGAATTACCAGTTTATGCCAGTTTAAATTGTTCGCAGAATTACAGTCCTAATATAAAACATCACAGAGGGTAAGAGGTATTTCAGTACTGCAGGCACAGCACAGACTATCCCATTTTATTGGGTGATAACAATCAAGTTCAAAAGTCTGTTTCCTTAGCTGTTCTTTCATGGTGAAAGAGTTCACAGGTTGTTGGTTTTTTTTTCTTTTCTTTTCTTTTTTTCTTTTTTCCCCCCAGAATTCCTAACTGACCTAACTTTATTTCTCTTGCTAAAGGCAGCTTTGGCACAGAATTTCTTTATCTCAGCCATTTCAAAGTCATTAGCAATTTAATTCTCCATCTCATTTATTAATGGACCTACTTTATAGTGGTACTGATTTTCCCATGATACATTTACCCAAGCCTATCTCATTCTCCTGCCGTAACCTCATTAAGGGTGAGATTGTGCAGTTTGATTACAGGCAATAATAAATAGTACTTTTAAGCTTCCAGCCACTATGTAAGTTTATATTCTCAGTGAAGCACAGGTCCAAGACTGTGTTCAAATTCAGAACTGTCCCCGTCTCAGTCTTAGACCTATTCAAGAACACTCCCAAAAGGAAAAGTTCAGTCATCTCATGATGTATACAGCCACCATGCTTTTATTTTTCAGTTTTCTGGCCAGAGTGAAAATGGAGGATCAAAGCATACTATTTCTGAGTCTGGCAACAGATATCTTCCAAGAATACTTTTAATCAGTGATTTAAACTAGTTAGCATATGTTATTCTCCTGTAAAGGTAGGTTGTTTTTCATGGGCCAGTGAATTTCAGACACCGTGTAATTCCCAAAGGAGGCAAGTGGATTACCCTCACTTCTTTGAGATACTGGAATCTTACCAAAGACAGACTAAGTCTACAAAAGTTTCTTTCTATCTGCTTTTGTCCAAACACATAAAACTATCTTACCACCTATTTCTTGGCAAACATATTTATTACTACATGAATGATCCGATCTGTAAGATTTTACAAAATTCTTTGCTGGTTCTCTTGAAATTCAGGTACCTCTTCGAGACTGAATTCAAGGTGCTTCCATTCTAATTGCCCTCTTCAAAGTCATGTAATTCTTCTTTTCCTTAAATATGAGTTTCTCTTTGAGATTTTCCAACTTTTTTCATTCTTGAATGATCTTGAATTCTTCTTCCTACATGTTTTGGTTTAACCCATCAGGCAGTTAAGCATGACAAAGCTGTTCACCCTCCTCCCCCTGACTCTAGTGGGACAGGGGAGAGAAATGGGGGAAAGAAAAAAATAAAAATAAAAAATAAAATAAAAAAAATAAAATAAAAAATAAAACTAATGGGTTGAAATAAGGACCATTTAACAGGACAAGAGAAAAAAGGAAAATAATAATAATCATTGTGAAAGAAATATACAAAGGAAACAATGCACAATGCAATTGGTCATTATCCACTGACCAACAGCCCAGCCAATCTCTGAGCAGTGAGCACCCACACCAACCTGGCCAGCTGTCCCTGGTTTTATTGTTGGCATATCCAGTTGGCCACTCTAGGTCAGCTATTCTGGTTCTGACCCCTCCCAGCTTCTTGTGCACTCCCAGCCTCCAAGCTGGCAGGGCAGCCTCAAGAAGCTGAAAAGTCCTTGGCTCTGTGTAAGTAATGATCTGCAACAACTGAAACATCAGTCTGTTATCAACAATACTCTCATCTTAAATCCGAAACACAGCACCATGCCAGTTGCTGGGAGGAAGATTGTCCCAGCTGAAATCAAGACATTGCAATATTATATTTATTGTATTTAAAATATTTGATATTTGCTTTCCTAGAAGTGAGTGGGTTTTGTGTGTTCTTACTAGTCCTTTATATGAAACCAGAACACAAACACACTGGGAGCCCTGCAAAAAGACATAGAATGAGAAAACTGTTGAGATGGAATGAACTTCTGGGACACTTCTATCCTGATCCCCCGCTCAAGACAGGACTATTGCCAATGCTAGCCAGGTCAACCATGGTTTCGTCTAGTCCTGAAAATCTCCAAGGTTTTTGCAGTTTCTGCAGTCACTCTGGTAATGTTCCCCAGTTCAGTAACTATTTCCTGTCCCACCAATAGAGACCAGAAAGGAATAGTAGCCATCAACCACTTAAACCCTAATTTTCTGCTAGCTTATAAAAAATGATGCACTTTTTATCACAGTAGCACTTTATATTCTGACAGCACTGTGAGGGATACAGTACAAAACTTTCAGGGAAAACTTCTAACAAGGTCAGTATAAAAAGTAGGCCAGTTTGTATAAAAGTTTAGTTATATAAAAGCTATGTATCAAAGTATCATAAGTTATATATCTGTAACTTATAGGCAATTCACCCTGCCAGTGGAATTTGCTTAGGCTCTCTGTACAGGAGAGGTAGACACCATGGAAAAAAAAAAAGATCTAAAGGAGTCAGTACCTTGTGAAGTAAGTTAACTACAATCAGCATGCTCAGCATGCAGTACCCTGAAGTCAGAAATGACTCAAGGCTTAATCAGAATAGAAATGTGCCTAAGGCAGCTGTCTGCATGGGGGGCAAGGAAAAAAGATATGCATGCACAGCCTAGCTGCCTGCATGTTTGGTCCCACTGTCTGCTTGACTCTCTATTTACTCCCATCTTGTTCTGGAGAGAGGAGATGGTGCCTCTGGTCATCTCTTGTCATGTGACAGGCACCTAAAACTAGTAAGCAAACTCCTGACTTTAAAACACCGTGCCTGCTTTTTTATTTTAGTTTGTTTCTTAGTGACTTGTCTACAGGATTTTTTGGCTGTCAGTGCTGCAGACTGTTGAAAGTTTGTAGCAATTATTTCTTTAAAGATTCCTCTTTATGTTTTAACAACTGTTGTTGTTGTTGTTGTTGTTTGTTTGTTTGTTTGTTTTGTGTGCGTTTTTTTCTTTTTTCCAAAATCAGTTTATATAACATCACACCAGCATTTCTATGTTTAAAAATAGGTATTCTTCCATTATATATATTATATAACCACTCAGCCAGTGCTTCTTCAAGCCATGTCTATGGATTGATACAGGTATGTGATCTGAATTTTACAACAGTTTAAGAAAAATCTTCATGGATTTTTTTTTTTAATGTGTTCAACTTGTATGTGTTGTGAGAATGTAATGTTATGTAATGTTATTAGAGAACAGTACAGAAGCAGGTTACACTCAGTGCTCATTAACAGGGTCGTGTACATTTCTACTACCAATCAGAGTCAATCTCTAGCTTTTTTTTTTCATTATTTTTTTTTAAACGTGGAGATCATGATAGCAAAATAATTAAAGGTTCTTATTCTAATGATCAAAATTATGTCACATCATGTGAATCCGTGCTAAGTCCTTGTCCTGATTTTGGTTAGGACAGGGTTAATTTTCTTTCGATGTTTTAATTGTTGCAGAGCAGTGCTTACACCAAGCCAAGGATGTCTCAGCTTCTCAATCTGTCCTGCCAGTGGGCAGGCTGGAGGTGCAGCAAGAGCTGGGAGGAGACAGACCCAGGACAGGTGACCCAAACTAGCCAAAGGGGTATTCCATACCATCTGACATCATGCTAAACAATATATAGGGGTGGCTAGCTGGGGTGGGAGGGATGGACTGCTCGGGGTTAGGCTGGGCATCGGTCAGCAGGTGGTGAGCAATTGCATTGTGCATCACTTGTTTCATACACATTATTATTCTTAGTACTATCGTCATCATTATTGTTGTTATTATTATTGTTATCATTATTTTTCTGTCTTAATAGACTGTCTCATCTCAACTCACAGCCTTCACTTTCCTGTTTCTCTCCCATATCCCAGAGAGGGAGGAGGGAGGGTGAACAAACAGCTTCGTGGTGTTTAGCTGCCGGCCGGGTTAAACCACAACAGTCCCTTTCAATGAACAAAAAATTTCCTGTTACCTAAGATCATTAATGACAGATGGCTTTGAAATAGCTACAACAATAACCACACCCACCAACACATCATAAATTTAAGACCTGCATAGATCATATAGTTCACATCAATCAACTCTGATTAAAAATATTGTAAATAAGCTAGCAGGTTCCACTGTGAACCCTGATTTCTAAGTCTCTGTGACTTCTCTAATTTATTTTTATATCAAACTACTTTACATGAGGTTGAAGCCTGGAATCAAAGTTGTAAATTTGTTAGATGAGGTTCAGTATTTATTAAAAAAAAAAAAAAAAAAAAAGAATAGAATAGTTTCAGTTGAAAGATCATCTAGTCCAACTGCCAGACCACTTCAGGGCTAACCAAAAGTTAAAGCATATTATTAAGGGCATTGTCCAAATGTCTCTTGAACATTGACATTTTTTGTATTATATTAATTTCATAGGGATAGTCATTAATCACAGAATTAGCAGATTGTTAGTGTCAAATGAATTCACCAACTCCCCCCCAAATTACTTTGCTTTTAATGAGTTTGAGAAATGTAATTATACGCCATAAAGTAAGTGTTATGGAGTAAACCTGGAAAAGGCATATAGACCACTTAAGACTCAATTTTAAAGGTGACATAGGTTACATACAAGGTAACCATGGTCAAGATTCACATGGAGGAAGAATCTATCATTGAGCAAGTCACATATCCTCCATCTTCACAGCTGGAGTAGATGTAGACATATGAAAGAGTGATCTAAAGATATCTGAGGTTCACCAGGAGTTTCTCAACAAAAACACATGTCCTTATCCATCTCCTGCACACATCTGAGGCAGAGTGCAGACTACAGGGAGGCCAGCAGAAACCTATGTCAAGCAGGAATTCAGAACACGGAGAGCAGATGTCTCAGCTATTCCTGTAGATAAATTAGTAAACTCCCTTTTCTTTTAAAGTGTGTCCAAAGGAGGTGAGTCCACATGCTTGGGATTGTAACATTCCTGTAGATAGATCAAGGAATGGAAGACCAGGCTTGCTCAGGAAGTTCAAACCACACAAAGCGTTTTCCTTTCAGTATTTGCTGGACCCAGGCTGAGAGTGGAGAGCTGACAGGAACTGAGCATGTGAATGCACACAGAATTGTCTGGAATTACCAAATGTGAAACTGTGCAAATGAGCAGGAGGAGAGGTGCCTCTGAAGCACTTTTCTGGAGAGCTCTCCCTGCTCCACATGAACAGGAGCACCATGAGGTGAGATACAGATTGAAGCAACAGATCCAGGACCCAGATGTGGTGTCATCACGGAACAAAACCAGCCTGAGCCTCCATCCATATAGAAATGAAAATACCTTCCTTTCCAGGAGCATTTTCTAGTTGTAGAGGACTCCAATTTGTTGTGAATTCATACCTTATATTCAAGATCTTGACAACAAAGAGCTACTTTTTGACCAAACACCCAAGTGATTCAGAGAAAGAATCTGAAACACAGACATATCCCCACCATATAATCAACCTTAGGAGCTAAGAATTGTCCCACAGTTTAGACAGTTTCATATAGTAGGAGGATGACAAGTAGGTGCATGAAAATCCAGTAGAATTTAGTAGTTTAAATTGATGGGATTACGATCAGAATGTAAATTCACAGTATTTTTTATAACAGATGGCTTCAAAGATGAAAATCTAATAATTTAAAAAATATATATTTGACTTGGTACACAAGATTTATGAAAACAAGACATTACATTTTCCCAAACAAAATTTCACACTGTACCTTTGGTGGAAGAGAAGGAGTAATATGTAATTCAAGCTGTGGGCTTCAGAGCTGCCATTTGGCCTACGGTAGTGTGCATTCAGACGTCACTCAGTGATCAGTATGCAAAAATTGGTATTTGGGGAAAGCCCAGGAAATATGAAATAGTGTGAACATACATTTATTTTGTAATCGAGTCTTTCAGTATATAAACCAAATAGAATCTAACATTCCAAAAATGGAAATGTTACAGTTATTTAGAGGCAAATTATCTTCTGAGAGGAGTTATTTGTTCACAGAGGACAGCTAATTCACTGAGATTTGACCTCCTGCACCTCTACTGACATGTACTGAATGCAACTCTAGCCCAAGGGTAATGAATGGTGTTGGAATGAAAGATGTTTTACACCAAATTGTGACAAGGGTAATAGCATGTCACTGAGACTACAACAAATGTCAGAAAAAGGCTGTTGTCATAATGACTTTGGAGTAATCATTATTTGCTAGTGAAAAAACTGTGGCAGATTAATTCACCGAGTATCTATGTGATGTTGCTCAATGTAATGTGAATACAAGTATTGCCACTGCTGACTAGTCTTACTACATAAAATCCCAACTGATGTAGCAAGTCACATATCAACCAGTAGCATATTACCTGATTTGAAGAATCATATTAAAATTAATTTTGCATCATGTTCTTCAATCTTGGTATGAATAAAAAGACACTGATTATGTATAGAATTCCTGTAAGAAATACTGGCATATAAAATGAGCACTGAATTAGACCCAAATCTAGATGATTTGAGTAGACTGAGAATTTGTACTACATGCTTTTTTAAAAGAGAAGAAAACAGTGCAGGAAAGAAAGAACGTAATCTCTAATTAAATATGATTGCTTAATAAAAGCAAATTAGATTACATTTCTGATGGTTCTGTTATCCTCAAGTCATTTTGACTTGATAATATAAATGGAAGGAAGAAATACATTTAATGCCTTGTAAAATACTAACCAAACTGCTATCAAACTGTAGGAAAAAAATAAATAAAACATCACAAAATGGATACTTCCCCATGCTGCAGACCCCAAAGAATTTCTTATGATGCAATACATCCCAAAATGTCTTCTAGTTAATGTAATTCTCCACGTAAATTATTTTGATTTTTATTTTCTATACGTATAACAAAAATTGGAATTCTAACTAAGCTTTAAGCACTAACCCTCCTCAAACTGTTTCTGATAGACACATTCACTGAACCCAATAAATCTCTGACATATCCTCTAGTCATTCTGTTCTGGCACCCACATTTCAGTCCTAACTGAACTGGATCTTAACCAGACGTTTTCCCTTGCTGCACAATATGGAATAATAAAGATAAGCCCCAGAACACAGAAAATCCATATCTATATGCTAATCCTCTAACAACCTGCTTACCCTTAAAAGCCCAGAGTAACTCATTTGGGAAAGTTTTCAGGATCAAAGATTAACTGCTGGCATTTTTATTTTTTTTTTGAGGGGGGGGGTAGAAGAGGGAACAAAAAAACTTTCAGTGATCAGGGACATCAAAACCAGAGTTAATAGGTGCTACATATTCAGTTTGTACAGCAATAGACACTAGTCCAGAATAGCACAAGCAGTAATTACAGAGGAGTAGCTACAACTACATCAAAACCACACCTTTAGCAAGATATGCAAAGGTATGATGAACTATCAAAAAATGTCCTTTACTAAACTGGAGATAGTCTGTAATAAGGGTTTCTTGGTCTAAAGATCAGTATCACCATCAGTGAGTCAGCAGGTGAATCAGAAATGTATGTATAGTGTTGCCATTAGAGGGAGGGAGAGCACCATACAAAAAGCACAAGCCACCACCATTTGTTATTCCATGTTTCAGCCATATCAAAACTTTTGTAAACCTCAAACTCACTTCAGAAATTTGAAGGAATAAGGAAATTTGAAGATATAATTTGTTCCTTTTTGTTGTTGCTGTTGTTAGTTGGTTGGTTTTGGTGCGTATTGGTGGTTTGTTGTTGCTTGTTTATTTGTTTTCAGTTAGATCATAGAGTAATTTAAAGTAATTGAAAGAATTACAGTTAGGATTGATCCTGAAATGTGAAACCATCAGAGACAATTTTGTGTTATAAGGATTAAAATGAAAATATAGCAGGCCACGCCAGGTTCTATAACCAGTAGCCAGGTTCTAGCTTTCAAGTAGTTAGCATGTCATGAGATCTCCCTGTATAGTGAGCATGAGATAAGAACTGCAATGATGCTGAGGTACCTGAATCAATATGGCATTAGAAGATTGGAAAACTCAAAAATGCTGTGTAGGACGTGCCTTCACTTCAGTGCAATTAGTGATCAACCTGGTAATGAGCAAGCATCTTATTTTCTGTTGCCTTCTGCATCTTACAATGCTTGTGCAAAGTGGATTTAAAAGCTACCATTTTCATTTGTCAGTGTTTTTTCACAGAATATTTTCTTGGCTCAAAAACAATTATAAACAAATAAACTGCCTTTGGTTGGTTGTTTTAGAGGCCTTGCCTAAAATCACAGCTTAATATCAGAATACATTTTCTAAAATACTATTTCTTATAAATGAGATATTTTGTAATATAACAACAAACTCCAACAAGTGCCTCTAGAATAGAGGTGGATAAGGAGGCTCAAAATGAATCTTAAATACCCAAGACAAGAAAGAAGAAAGAAGACTTTTTCAGTCAGTCATGAATCTGAATAGTTTCTGTACAGATCTAAACACCTTTGCTACCTTGTATGCAGCTTGTTTAGACAAGCTATGCAGCTTGTTTAGACTGCTTATTACACAACCCCCCCCCCCAAAAAAAAAAAAAACTTTATTTGTAATGAACTACACAAATTAAGTTGTTTATAGTCAGTGTAGCTAGAATGAAATCTGAAGAAATCAGACTCAAGTATGTGTTAGAAATAGCAAAGCGATTACAAAATAAAATAGAAGCTTTTTTTTTTTTTTTTTTTTTTTTTGTTACTAAAATCACCCTGCTGTCTCAAAGGCAAAGGAAACAAAAGGTTGATGCTGTCAGTATTAACAGATCTTGGTTAACAGCCAGAGTTTTACTAGCCTCTTTTAGCATTCATGAATCTGTGCTGACTTACACAAAGCTGAGATTCATCTTTTTTTTAAAAAAAATATATATATATAATATGTGTCATAGAACTGCTTTAATTTTCTTTCAAATAGATATCTTTAGCTCTGTTAACTCTATTGAATTCAACTCTGTATCATCCAGGTCATATCTCATTTCCCAGTTCCAAACATCCATCAAAGTCTATAAAAGGGTCTGGCCTATTTTACACATTTTTAATAATGTTATGAAGACTGACATGACACAAAATTCACTTTGTGAAAATCTAAACAGAAAATATTTTAATGTCAGTGTCAGGCACCATAACATAAATGTGCTCATCACAAAACCATTAAATCAGATTAGCAGTGATTTTTAAAGAAATGAATGTCATTATCTCGCAGCCACAAAGAAAACAGTGAAAAAATACAGGACAAAAGGAATAACCTGTGCTCCACTTCAGTAGGAGCCTTTTTAGAGCATCTGTGTGAGTTCTCTGTTTTCTATGCCTTTTCCTTGCTGTTTCTTAGCTTTTGCCTTTGTAATTTTACTATTTTGTAATTCTAATATGATGTGGGTGAGTGCATTTGTTCACTCTCAAGAAAAGATTAATATGATTTCCCAAGGAATTGCAATCATAGACAGATACCAAAAGTTTCTATGAACTATGACAAAGAAAACTTTAAAATAATAAATAAAAATGATAAAGGACAGCTAAGCATATTGCCTAGAAAAAAAAAAAAAAAAATTACACCAAGACCTACACTATATTAATCAAACAACTTCAGTGTAATTAAAAACCTTATCAAAAGATTGATGACAATATGCAAACACATATTCTGAATTTCTCAGCTTTCTCTGGTTCTTAATGGTTCTTAAAAACTGAATGATTCTTAAAAACTCAGCGAGAACTTAAAAGAATTTAGATGACTAATAGTAGCATAAACTTATGCTACTATATCCTTATAAATCCATATGTTGTAACATGCAATGTTGAGAGATATGATAATCTCATAACATATATCACATCACATAAATTTAGTTTCAATTATATATATAGAAAAAAAATTAGAACTTGAAAATTTTGTAAAATTTTTGTAAAATTTAAAAATTTGTAAAAATTTTTAGTTAAACGTGTAACACTTGGATGCCTTGGATGTGCCAGGGTGTGATGCTTTCACAGGGCATATACGAAGGTCTGATCACATTGCAGGAAGTTTTCACTCTCACAAAAAGTTCCAGTCATGTCAGTGGAGTTATTACACGGATGTGTTAGGTTGGCAGCATGGGTGCTAACACTGGGCCCATGAAAAATAGATATTTGAATTAAATTTCATTAACTCAACAGGGGAATGTTGGCAGTATGCAGGAAAAGTAAGAACGATTGTGATTCAAGGAGAAATGACAGAGTGAGCTTCCCAGCTGGTGTGAAGATAAATCTCCAGACTGGTTGGTGCTATACCAAGTAATATCTTCAGAGGAACTGGTCCGCTTAAGATAAACCTAAAAGATATGCCTCCAACCTCAAAGGCAGATCTGGGGTGTTAGGTGAGAAGAGGGGTAGGAGGATCTTTTTTGCATATGTGGCTGCATTAAATGAAGTAAAAATTTGCATAATGCTGCTTGCCAGTGCCAGGAGTAGTCACACTGAATCATGCCTTGGCACTGCTACAATATGATACCATTTTCAGATAATCAAAGACCCTGTGGTTTATTTTACCTCCCTGCTTTCACAGAAAGCTTGGTCTAAGTTGTTTTGTGTGTTCCATGAATTCTTAACATGGAAAGAGCCAAATATGTATGTGTCTAATGAGAAAAAATCACACAGATTTTTCATTACGTCAGGCATTCCAGTCACCATGTCATTCTTGTTAGTTTTCTCTGAAGGATTTCTATTTTTATATATTTATTTTTTCAACATCCTTTCTGAAGTTCTATAACTCAGAACCATATATGAGGAATAATAACATTAAATATATAAAAATTTTTCATCACCTTGGTATTTGTTTGATTTTTGCTTTATTGTAAATTTGACAGTACTGCAGCAATGACATGGGTGTTTCCTACATTTGAGAAAGGATTTGCCTACCTTTAGATATCTAGAATAAAACACTTATGCCTAGGTTAGGAAAGGTAGGTTCCTTCTATAGTCAAACAATAAACATCTTCAAATGGTGATTCATTCTAAAGTTGATAACAAGCTCTTGAGAAGGTAAGTTCACTTTTAGTGATGCCTTTCTTTTTACTATCCATGAGAGGAGATTTGCCTTATTCCAATCCAGATTTTGATATGTAATTTAGCTTTGAATACCTCCATGAATTGAGATTCCACAACCTCTCTGGGCAATCTTAATCCAGTGCATACATATTGACATTATCCAGGGCTTGATTCATTTTCCTATGGACAAGCATCTACAGAATACGGCAGGTAATTACTACTTTTTTATCATTACATTTTCATCATACTGCTTTCCTCATAACCATTTCTAGCTTTGCAAAGATGATCTGCATTCCTTGCTCTATATAAATGGCCTTGCCAAGTAATTCAGATGTGTTTGTGTTCTGGTTTCAGTTAGAACAGAGTTAATTTTCTTCCTAGTAGCTGGTAGAATGCTATGTTTTGGCTTAGGATGAGAAGAGTGCTGATAACACCCCGATGTTTTAATTGTTGCAGAGCAGTGCTTATACTAAGCCAAGGACACCTCAGCTTCTTGTTCTGTCCTGCGGGCAGGCTGGGGGTGCAGTAAGAGCTGGGAGGGGACAGACCCAGGACAGGTGACCCAAACCAGCCAAAGGGGTATTCCATACCATCTGACATCATGCTAAACAATATATAGGGGTGGCTAGCCGGGGGAGGGGGCCGGACTGCTCGGGGTTAGGCTGGGCATCGGTCAGTGGGTGGTGAGCAATTGCATTGTGCATCATTTGTTTGTACATATTATTAGTAGTAGTACTATTATCATCATTGTATTATTATTATTATTATTATTATTATTATTATTATTATTATTATTATCCTGTCTTATTAAACTGTCTTTATCTCAACTCATGGGCTTCACTTTCCATTTCTCTCCCCCGTCCCAGAGAGGGAGGGGGGAGGGTGAGTGAACGGCTGCGTGGTGTTTAGCTGCCGGCCGGGTTAAACCACGACAGCTTACATATGGAAACGGAGTAGACTCAACACAAGACAACCAGAACGCTGAAAAGCATGCAGAAACCTGGAACTCCAGTTTAAAGGAAACTGGGCATATACCAGATAGTAGGAAATGGTGCTTAGCTCCTTGATAAAATTGCTTAAGAACTCTGCATAACTAAGCCAGGGGTTCAATATTACTAATATTGAAAAAAATATAATAGTAATATTATAAAAGAAGTTAAAAGAATTATTTAATTCCATAGGAAACAAATTACTATTCACCAGCGATAGTAGTAAATAAATGAAGGGGAAAGGACAGATAAGAGAGCAAAGCTTATTTTAACTAGAGTATAACAAAAGTAATGTTCTTCACTGATCTCTTGTACAGTTCCTAGGAACAATTTCTTGTGTTTGTTCTTAAAAAAAAAAAATATATATATATATGATTTTTTTTAGCTTCTTATTTATTTTTTAAACTAGATACCTCATTTGTAGCTTTGTCATCTCACAGCTGTGAAGTAGGTAATCCAGCACTGAAGAATTTTAGATAACAGTTAGTTGTAGAAATTATTCCCTAGTCAAAAGAGGTTGGTTTGTGTCAGCTGGATTTCACTATTGATGCAAAATGTCATTACACGGTAGACCTGATGATATGCAGTATAAAGCCTCACATACTGAAGTATTTTCTAGAGCAGGAGTTGGACACCACAATTCATGCTACATACTCCCCAGGGCTAAGAGAATGCCCTGACTCCATTTCTTCTCTTCTATTTGTTGTCTGACCAATTTCCTGACCATTTACAGAAATCTTTATTTATGCCATTATTTGATTTGCTTCTCTGAGGTGAGCTCTGAGAAAGCAACAAGATGATTCCAGCCTTGCTTCATTAAGTCTGAAGATCTTGAAGTTCAAACACAGTGCAGCACTAATCTGGCAAGGTAAATAAAACCCTATCCTGGACTGACTCACTAGCTGGGTGGCAAATGAATAGCCATAAGGGGAAGGCAAATTTCTGTGCCTTGAAGGGCCTTCTTTCACTCTGATAATGTCATAGAAAGAAATAGTTACGGCTCTTATAGCTGTGATATTATGATGACAGAGGAAAATAAGTTTTGTTGATAGAAGTAAGACTATCCTAGAAGTAATACTATACTAGCTAGAGAAAATGGAAAAGAAAAACTAAACTCATAGGCATAAAGGATCTCCTAAAGTAAATGCATGAAGTAGGCCCTTACATATGAGAGAAAGAAACTCCCCACCTTGCTGTGTCAAGGCATTTTTGTGTAGAAAATATATGAAAATAATGGAAATTAGTGAGAATTGTGGACATCAGAAATGTGTTTTAAGCTATATGCAATTTACACAGATTTATTTCATGTGTCTTCCTTTCTGAAAACATATGTAGGGAAAATGTTTACTGTTTTAGCCTTCATGTTATCAGAAAAACAACAGATCTTTATTTCTCTGTCTCCACTTCTGCTATAAATATATCACAAAGGATCATGGAATATAGTGTCCTCTTTTCTTATACATGTGCCTATCTCCTGAATACTGCTTTGACAACACAACTGTGTTACCAAGAAGATACATTACAATACTTGACATGTCATGCCTCTTTTCTTTCTTAGATCTCAAAGGGAACTCTAAAGAAGTGTAACCACTCCTGTTATCATTTTTTACATGGAGAAATCAAAATACATTCAGAGACAGAACTGAGACTAGAACCTGACCTTCTTACCTCTAGACATGGTCTTGTCATTTTAGACCAATTATATGTCTGATTTTATTATTGTTTTTGTTTATGGGAAAAACAAACAAACAAACAGCAGCAACAACAAAACCATACAGATTTGAAACTCCAGTGTGCAATATGCAAAACTTCATTTAGAGATGTTGTGTCTCACAATGTGTTTCTTCTTTGCAGAAGTAGCCTACCTAAAAACTGTTATTATCCTGTAGAGTCTGTTTAAAGAGTTTCTGCCCAGCATTCTTGAATAAATAAGAAAGGAGGTTATTTTCATGTTTTGGTTTTTGACTAAATTACAGATGGCATTAAAAATTCTTTCAGGGAAAAAACTGTTCTTTACTGAGAAAAGCACAAAGGAAGTTTGTATCTTCTAGATTAATTCTATAATCCTTTGTCTGTAGATCCAAATATATTTGTGAGTGAAGATGTGATTTATACTTCAAGAGAAAAGAAAGATGGTAAAGATGAATTAGATCAGCCAGTCCATTTGATCAGAAAGTAAGTTGCAGCAGCAATTATTTGATAGAGAACAAAATCATATTAAAACGATAAGAACAGAATTAACAGAGAACAAAGAGGAAAGAAAAAATGATAAAGGAGATGACTTTAGCAGACTAAATGACAAAAAAAAAATCATTGAATTGTGAATAAAAAATATCTCATTGGGAAACAGAAGCTGTTGATTTGATTTTGAGAGCTTAAATATCAAGCAGTGCCAAAGAATTATGTCAGAAACAGAAGTTCCACAAGCAGGCAATTAAGCACAGTGAGAATCAGGAGCAGATAGGCACAAGACTGTGTATTGAGCTCTTCCTTAAGACGAAATCAGTGTTTGGTTTAATTATTGATGTGAGTAGAGCAACTGTAGTTCACATAAGGGTTTCCAGTTATACATACTAGTGTTTTCATAGACCTTACTTTCATCATCTGTAGAGTGAGACTAACACACAGCTCTTCTGGGAACATCACTATGAGTTTTGTCAAAGAAATACAAGTTCTATTTCTTGTTCTGGCATTTATTACAGATTTGCTATGGCTTTGGTCAGAAATGTTTCCTCCTTAGTAAAAAAAAATCTGAAAGCCAAAAATGAAAATGAATTTAAAAATATTTTGTCTTTGAATAAATTTTTGGAGGTCTAAAGTATTTTGATTTGCAAAGGAAGGTTAAAGTGAAAATCACATGGGATTTGGATCTAAACCCACATATCCAAATTTCTGAACATTGAAAAATGCATGGAATAATTATTTTTCTTCATTCCCTTAGACTTAGAGAGACAGATGAGTTTCAGACTTAACGGGTGGCAATTAAGCAGTATATAAGCTGTGTTGTTTTTATTACTGTATAGTAGGAAATACAATGAAGACTTATTCTGTCTTATTCCACCATTAATGATTAAGATCTTCGCAATTTAAGAATGCATAGAACTGAAAGCAAAAGAACAATTCCAAACAACTAACAGAATATGGTCTCTCATAGCAAGTGCAAAAACTTGGTCCATTTAGAAAACAAGTTTACTTTTTTTAAATTAGTGCCATGCATTGCTGTATTATATCTGCCTGACTGTAAAAGCTCCTTCTGGGCTGAGTGCCACTGAATCTCTATTAGAGCTTTGCCTTCCAAAGACAAAACAGAGTGCTTTATGTTGCTGTGTAAGCTGAAAATGCTGTTTCTTAGGTACATTATTTGACACTTCACAGTGAGAAACTATTACTAATTAAAAAGCTTTTTTTAATGAAGTTTGTGAACTTCATAAACAATTTAGAAAATAGTGTCTACACTTAATGCAAACAATCCAAGGTTAGAGGCTCAGTGCTCATTTATTCACAAAGCACTGGGCTTTCAGGACCTCCAGCTCCATTATGTTCACTGGTTGACTAATTGAGTCTGTTTAACATTTAGAAAGAAGATGACTGAATTGCTTTGATGGAATCTCTTGGTGAAAACATACAACAAATGCACAAGTAAGACAAAGAAAAGGAAGTCAGTGAAGAAATAAATGAAAAACAGAGGAAAGGAAATGTTAGAAAGTGATCAGAGATGTATTTAATACATACAGACATCACAAAGAAAGCAAAGGCCAAATAATTATATGTAAAAAGCAGAGCACCTTCAAGTCAGCTATGACATGCAGCATTTTCACGTGTCCATGATGGCAAGAGTATCATCCATAAGCCTAGCTCTAGGCAAATAACTTTGAGCATTACTTTTCTGGGGACACCCTTTTCCTTTGTAAAATCCACCCTTCAAAAACTGTCCTCTGGTTCTGGTCTTTTGTACTGAGTTTCTATCAGAACTTCACTTCACTTTTGAGAGTTTAGCGATGCCTTTTGTAAGTTCAAAGGGGAATGAAAGTCAGCAGGTTCATATATGTCTGCTAGTCTACTGACCTTTACTGACCTTTTACATTTTGGTAAAAAATGTATTGTGTTCTTCAACACAAGGTAGAAGAATGATAGTACAGTGAGAAGTTTTCTTGTCACAACTACTGTGACTGCAAGACAGCTACATTTATTTTTTTTTCCCAGCTTTAAATTTCTTATATTTATAATGATGACAGGACATGGAGTTCTCTTTCCTTTGGAAGCTATGGGCAGTAAGGCACAGAAGTATATATATTTTTTTTTAAATACATTTTAGTGGACCTAGAGAGTTTGGTCTCCTGGTCTCTGAAGCAGAAACATAAAAACATTATTAATCTGTAGCAGAAAATTGCAGATATTTAGAATGAGGTCCTAAGTGTTCATTCAGAGGTCCTTAGTCACATGTGTAAGCCAGACTGTTCTCTCAATATTGTTTTTCCAAATTCAATGAAGGTTTCTGAAGCAAACATTTGCTTATGGCTTTATCTTGTTTGTTCAGTTTTTCCTACCTTACAAACATATTCACACCTCCACAATAATAAGTCCTCCAGTATTTCATTACAGGGCTTGCAAGTCAGAGCAGTTTGGTCCTTTGCTAATAAGGACATAATATTTAAAAATTTCCCACCAGGTCAAAAGTAGCACTGATGTATAAATGTCAAGGAACGGCTCTTCAGTTTGAAGTCACTCATTATTGTGTAAGATACTCTGAGAAGCACGTGCTTTTAGGGTATAACTGCTGTTTTGTATAAACAAAGACTAGCATCTTCCATAGACTTTGCATACAGCTTTCACTTCGATAAAGTGAAGCCAACAGAGGAACTAAAGACATTTCTTCATGTCAATCTTTATCTGCATTTATCTTGAGTAGAATGAAGTAAGAGAAATCCAGTCAAATGAGATCTGTCTCATAGCACTGATTGCTGGATTCAAGTGTTGTATTGTTTGTCTCCCATTGCTACTAGAAATTTACATATTGAACCATGAAGGCTGAGGCACATGTTTCTTCCAGGGCTTGGAAGAAGAGCTGTAAAGATAATAAAAATGTTAGCTTGGGATGCACATAAACTCAATAGGCAGGTCATGTATTTCAAAGATATACTTAACATCGTTAACACTCTTATAGATATTCTAGAGAGTATCACTTATCTCCTGTATCATTTGAAGCATGAGTTAGTCACTTTGTCATTCAGTTAAGCATAACAACACAAAGTGAAGGGATCATTGTCATTCAGTTTCTTGGCTTCTTGGCACAGGTATGGGGCATAACTTAATGTCTTGTGGTAGCCAAATATGAAGCTAGCTGCAGAGGCATGTACCTCGTAGATTTCCCTTTTATCCTTATTCTGTAGAATAAGCTACACAATTTCAAAATAAAATATGCCAGTACAGCTGTTATAGTGTTGATAACTTGTCTTTTATCTGTGAAATCACTTTTAGACTTGCTACCTGCCTTGAACATGAGCGCTACATCTTTGCTACACTGCTGGATTCATTTGAAAGATACCCTGCTGCTTTAGCTTGGAAAGAGCGCTGTTGAATTTTAAAGGCATTTGGATTCATGCAATGATCTCCTAGGACAGGCATCAGTGACAGGATATTTGCATAACACTTTTCAGAAATAACAATAGAAAGCAAAATGTAAAAATGGACATAGAAAGAGAATTTAGGAGTAACCTATCCTAAGTATCATTTGGTATTCAGCTGACACTTCTCTAGTATCGATTCTAATAATATCTTCCCTGACTGTAATATTTTTAATAGAAACATGCTCATCTAATATCTCCAAAATAAGCAGATATCCATCCCACTTATGAAATTGATTTTCAGAGAGGTAGGTGGTGAAACAAGAATTCAGATCTCTGTGCCTCCTGGGCTCATGCCTACTGCTTAAACTAAAAAAGGGAACTCTGTTATCTCAAGCCAGAAAATATGCTTTCAGGTTTTACCCACTGTTTATAATATTATTTTAGGGTGATGTTTATCTTTAAAGAATCACATTATCTTAATTCAGAAGGACACCTATAGTCACTTTAAAAGTATACTGCAATCTCTAATTGATTAATAGTTTCCAAGGTAGAAGCACTGATTAAAAAAAAAAAAAAAAAAAAAAAAAAAGAGGGTGAACATCAATAATAGCAAGATGATTATAACCAGAATCTGGTCATTGCCATGTTTACATAAGAAGATTGTGCTGTGTATTCAGTAAGAGCTGTAAAAAACTTTAATACTTACTATCTTATATATTGAAAAAAATAACACTATTACAAGTATTTTTTTTTTAGAGAGGAATGTCTTCTAATTATTCACCTATTCTAATATTCTTCTAATTATTCAACTATTCTAATAGGCAAAGATATTCTCTTCAGTGTTTTGTTTTTGTTTTATCTGTTCATCTTAAGAATTTTTGCTTGTATACATTGCAGGTCATGAGCTAAAAAAATCCTAGCTGTACTTGTTTGTGTGTCCCGACGTTGTCAGTAGAAATCCCTGCAGCAACCTAAGATGCATGAAATAGAGGGGAAAGCAGTAAGCTCCCTGTAGAGCAGTGAGTGGGCTTACTTGTGAAAAAAAAAACTACCTATTTGCCCAGATAATTAGTCTGAACTTGAAACAGCAGGAGAAATTATATATTTGCTTTTACATCTGATTATTCTCTTTGCTCATGCAATGACTTAGATACCTTAGGTACTCACTTTGACTGTTGTTTTGTTTTGTTTTGTTTTTGTTTACCTATAAATTAACTCATTATAGGTTAAAGGGGGAGCTAATTTTACAGTTGTACACACAGTGCAACAGCAGTGGTCTTCCTCTTTGGGTATATAAATAGGGATACAAATAAATCAATCCAGTACATTGCTTTATCATTCGAATAGTAGTCTCAGATGATATTTCCTGATATTTAGAGAATCTGCAGTTTCCATTTGTGCTAGACTACAGATGACTGTCTCTTCTTTTGGTTTAACCACAATATATTGTTAATCTCATATAGGCCATAAGTAGTGTGAATGAATGTGTTGTCTTATCTTGGTACCATTTTTTTTTCCTATTAGATTATTTTAGTTTTAAATAAATGAAGCCAGCTGCTCTTTGGTGGCCAGCTCATTTACTCAGCTAGACAATAATGTCTCCCTTTACTGTTTGCTCTGCAGTCCTGTAGCATGAAGTCTATCAGGATTTACCAGTTCGGTAAGGTCAGTATCCTATAAAAACGAACTATTCTAAAACACATCCTGATACTAAAGCTATAAGCCTAAAATATTTAGAAAAAAAATAGTAATGGCTTTCAAAGTCAAGAATGTGGCTGAACTGTTAAGAGACTGCAAATGCAGCCAACAAAAAGCAATCTTTGTTTTACCTGTCTATTATTTTTTTCCTAACTGTATTTTATCAACATTTTATTGGATTTTTCAGCTCCAAAGTCATCAGACTTATAATAAAAGAGTACCAACTGGTAATGCTGTTCAACAACATTTGTATCTCCATACTGAAGACTTACCCTAGCCAAAACATGCTTTTAATATTCTAAATGGCAACCCCAGTAAGACGAGTCTGACATGACAGTCATTGCAACAGAAGTCCTTATGCTCCCTGTTGGCTTGATTGTTGCATAACTATTAAACAGTCCAGCAGTGTGCAATCATCTCCACTGTAGCGTTTTATATACATTATGCAGGCATGAATTATTGCTAACACAGTATGCCTTTCTTCTGCATCAGCACTCTTCTGATTATTCTGAGGATTAGCATTAGTGTGCCTTATGAGTTTTTATAGTAAATATTTTGTGCAGATTGCATTGTATAAATGTAAATTTGAGGTACTTGCAGCAGTGTTTAAGAGTTAAAGTGATTGAATAAACTGGTATAACTGGCAGAAGGGAGGTGTTTTAGCTATGGGAAGAAGAGTATTTCTCTGAAACAGTGCTCTGAGTAGAGGTTCTTGTACTGTTGTTTTTGTATTACTATTGGTCTTAAGGACACTTGTTATTCATGTCCATTGATTATAATGTTATGCTCTCTCTCAAAGATGGCTAAATGCATTGAGCACCTTCATAATACAGACTTGCTTACTTGGCCACAGGCAAAACACCTCACTGTTAGGAGAAATCATCTACATGATGATCCACAGAGACGGAAGCTGTCCCACCAGATGTTCTCTAAAAGGTACTCCTCCTTAAGAGGGTAATTAATCTCATCCAGCATTCACCATGGTAGTTGGTGAATTCACATATGGTAGTTGTCCAGTCTAAGGTGGTTGTTTCTGCTATATTTATAAACAATTAAGAGAGAGAAGACTCTCTTTGATGTATCTTAAATTGGGCTCTATCAGCTTCTAGACGTGTTTATTGTATCTTCATTGACTCCAAGGAGACCTTGATATCAACAGTACCCCAGACACAGATTTTTTAAACAGTTGAAGTTAGGTGAGAGGAAGTCTGTCTTCAGGTACTATATGTACCTATAATGTACTATAGTGCATTGTGTACACAGACACAAACTCACTGTGCCAGCGTGCTCAACTTAACCAAATAAAATGTAGTATGGAAACAGAGGCTATTAAGACAAGAGCACCAAGACAAAACAATGTTTTCAGCACTTTTCAGAAACACTTGAAGACCCCATGTCTAACCTAGGAGAACATATGAAGCTGTCTTTTTGTACTTATTCTTCTGGTAGACACTCCTGAAAACTTCATATAGTAGTTGAATTAGAAAGAATGACTTTTGCAACTTTTGCATTATTATTGCAGTCACATTTTTAGTTGCTAGCTTTTATATGCATTTTTACCTTTCTTGTTTCTTTTATATTAATCTCTCCTGCTGTCATGCTATATGCTTTGCTATAGTGTTGCATGCTAAAAAACGCTTTTTTTTTTTTTTTTTTTTTTTTTTTTGAGAGACAGAGAGAAATATTAATGTGAGAAATGGCCTTCCAGCTCATATCTACTTTACTTTAATGGCTCAGGTATTTGTTGTTTCTCTGACAATGTGGACATTAAAGGTAAGACATATTGATTTATTCCAAGTTTTTACAAGAGGGAATGCTGTAGAAGCAGAGACCAAGCCTGTTTGCTGTAGAAGCAGAGACCAAGGCAGTCCCTTACACCTTCAACATGGCATATTTGCAGTACAGGGTTCTTTGCTTGAATTTGCATAGCTGACTTAGTAGAGGTATTTAGAATTTTATTATTTGTGTGCTTTAAAACCACAGTAAGAATCCTTTAGCACTAAAAGGAGTTCAAAGCAATGAAACTTTAAATACAATTTCCTTAAGCTATTATGTAAGAGTCATGTATTGCACAAAAACAAAATTAAGTAGTAGTAATAATAAAAATGAAGCAAAGTTCTGCATCGAACAAAGAAACTTTCTGCTAGTTTAAATTTTTTTAACTTCAATTTGTTTAATTTGTTTTCTTGTATTCATACATATATGAATATGTATTCATATTCATATTCTGCTCCCCATCTCCTTCCACCAGCTCAGGGTGCTGGGTATCCAGAGAACAACTGGTTTTGCCGCTAAAGACTGAGGCAAAGAAAGCATTAAGCACCTCAACCTTTTCCTCATCTCTAGTAACTAAGTTTCTCCCCGCATCCAGTAAAGGATGGAGATTCTCCTTAGTCTTCTATTTTGTGTTGATGTATTTATAAAAACATTTTTTATTATCTTTAATGGCAGTAGCCAGTTTGAGCTCCAGGTGAGCTTTGGCCTTTCTAATTTTGTCCCTGCACAGCCTCGCAACATCCTTATAGTCCTCCCAAGTAGCCCGCCCTCTTTTCCAAAGATAGTAAACCCTGTTTTTTCTCCTAAGCTTAAGCCACAACTCTCTGTTCAGCCAGGCCGGTCTCCTTCTGCGCTGGCTCATCTTTGGGCATGTGGGGACATACTGCTCCTGAGCCATTAAGATTTCCTTCTTGAAGAGTGCCTAGCCTGCTTGTAACAAATGTTACAAATCTAGGAGCAAATCACAATCTACCCTCTTTATAGCCAATAGAGAGGAAATAGCTTAAATTAACTGGCTTTAAATGTCCATATTCTTATGAATTTAAAATATTCTGGTGTGATTAAATGAATTACATGCCATGCAACTGGGTCATAGTTCTAAGTCTCAGGGTATTTTTGACACCGTAGAAATCAGTTTCTGTCTCTGTACATGATTATTCTACCTTATGCCTCAAGAATGACAGTTTTTGCAGGCAGATTTACAAAACAGCAATTATTGAAAGGTGAATTGAAACAAGAAGCCCTCACCTTCTTTTTCTAAACCTGTTTATCCAAAATGCATGTGGGCCATATTCCCAGCTCAAATTTCTATTCCAAGCATTAAGATACCTGCAAAAGGATAATTTCCACAATGAAAATGCGAACTATAAATGCAGAGCTATTGAACTCAGATTCTGGTCACAGATCTTTTACTGCTAGCAATTATCTTAACTGCATCTTCAATATGTTTTCACTATGTAATATGCTTTTGCATTTTTGTTGATTAAAGTTAATCAGTAGAACACATTAGTTTACCTTTCTTCCATTTTACCCATAGGAATAACTTAGAGTTTTAGAATCATAACTGTAGCTACTATCAATTGAAACATCTGTCAGTTGCAGGAAGATATTTTAATGAGACATCTATTTACTTAATTATTTAATTAATTTTTGAGATACCCTTAGATGAAATCAGAACTTTGTTGCAGAATGGTGTTGTTCTCTGGAACAAGTTAATGCTAGTTATATTTTCTATAATTAGGTAATTCTTTATCTCTGTGTGTTGCAACTCCTGTATGCTGTACTCTAACAATTTTATTTTTCATAATGAAATGAAACTGACTGAGTCGGTCTGCCAATCCACCTTCTCAGTTTGTATTGACTAAGCTTAGGTGGTTCCTTTAAACCCTACGCAGCCTTGCTTCTTGGTGACTGTACTTAGAATTCATGGCACTTTCATCCATGATATAGGAAAGAAGTGACATTTATTATCAGCTCAATTTGAACACTCATTTCTAAAAGCTTTTAGCTTCGATTGGAATAACAACGGCGTCAATTCTTACCCTTTATAGGGCTTGCTGTACTCCTAAAAACAAGAATTTCAGTGAATTCCTCTACACTTTTAAGAAATTACAAAGAACAGATGGAGAATGGTTCAACATCTGGTTTGGTAAGAGAGTATGTACCACATTTCATTGAATTTACATTATGTAGGAGCTAGTAATCAAACTATAGGCATTTAATCTATTAAATCTGTTCTATGAATTTAAAGTCCATTCTTGGACCCTTTCTTAGGTAGGTGAACCACTAGAAAAATATGAATGCCTTTGCAATTAGCTAATTCCTTTCTTCTGATATGTTAATTTACTTCTGCTTTTGATTACAGGCTTGTGAAGATAGTATTTATATAGTAGTAAATGCTAATATTGGAGCATTAGAAATGGCACTCGGCAAAAATTTTTCAGACTGCAAAGTATAAATGTCTTACAAAAGCTGTTTTCTCAGCATGAGACTGTTGGGTAGCTGATTGTTTGTTTTCCAAATATATAAAAAAGGAAATAATGGCTTAGAGATCTAAATGTATGTGACAACTGAGATGCTGTTGGGTGCTAACTGTTAACAGGAACTTGCTTGTCGGTGTCAGTCACTTTAAGTGAATGTAATTATAATCGAGTACACCTTTAAAACTGTGCAAATGATTTGTAATATTCGATACAATGTTCTGTGTTTTTTTTGTGGTTTTTTTTTTTTTTTTTTAATGGCTTGATCTTAAACCTCAAATAACTATATCACTTTAATTATTATTGTACTTTCTGTTAGGCAATAGCAATTATCATGAGTCTCTACACTAAGTACACAGGAAGTATTTTTTTTTCCTTTCTCCCATTAGGACTTCTTATGATTGGTATTTTAAGGAATCAGAATGAGTAGTCATCAAGAATCAGGTTTTATAGAAACAATATCCATATTTTGTCTATAAGATTAGTCATAGTTTTGTGACATTGTGGATCAAATTCAATAATATATATCAGTTACTTTATACTAGCATTGAAACATAAGTCTACTTTAAATCTGAAGCAACAGTGTAGTCCAGTAGGTTCTTGCATTGTCAGAGTAGTAGACAACAGTAGAGGTAGCTGATGAATTTGGTTGTTGAACTTCATCATTTCTGACGTTTACAAGCCTCCACTATTCAAATTTAGCAGAAAACAGAGCACAGAGCTTCCCTCTAAGCAATTGATGAGTATCATGAAAAAATGTTGGTGATTAGCGAACCATTTATTTTCAGACTGTGGAACAGAAGGGATGAATCACCACATGGCCAATGTGACATGTTCATAAAAAGTACGAAACTGATTGGAACTTGTTTTGTAAATAAAGATCACACTTTCAAATCACTTTATTACCAGACTTACCTTAACCTATATTATGTTGCTAGAATAGCTACTTTCAGTGTGCTCATTTCCATAACCCAAATTATGTTGCTAGGGTAGGTGCTCTCAGTTTGCTTGTTCCTTAACAAAGGCAGTTCCTTCACTTTGTAAAAGTGATGGAGAATTCCTTATTTCTCATTAGATGTACTTGGCTTGCTGGGAATTCCTAGGCACTTTTTATTCTTATCCAGGCCTTCCTAAACAAAAATATGTGTATGATTCTATTCTATTTAAAAATATGTCTATGATTCTGTGACTCTATTTTTGCTGTGAGCTGAAAGAGCATTGCTTGTACAGATGAATTTTTTTTCCTGCCATGGTACCCTTATTGTGTATATTTGAGCCATGTGTGTCCAGATCATGTAGAAAACTCTGAAGCTTCCTTGCGGTGCATGTAGTTCACATGTGATCTATTCTTCCTTTTCTCATTAAGTGAAAAAGACATTTATCAAAACATCCTCTTTCTCCTTAAAAACATTGTGAGACATTGCAGCCTTTGCTGAAAAGAATCAGAGAAGAACACATTGGCAACTTCATGTAAAGAGCTAGAAGAAACATCAATATCTTAATCTTGATTATGACATCATCTTACTGTTCCTTTATTATATTTGCATTACATTCATCATTATAAAAATGTTAATCAAAGATGTCTTGGAAATATTAATTTTTTAAGACTTGTGTGAGTGCTTTCAGAACATACCATGAAGCAATATCTAACGTCTGAATTTGTTTACTTTTTACTTATGTTTCTGAAGTTATGGCAGAGAATGTCTGTGAAGGTCTACTTTTGCCAAACAGTTTTTATCCTGACCTTACTGGAGGTTTGGAGCGACAGTAGCACTCTAATGCAATATTTTTAGGTAAGCTCAATCTTACCCGCTATAAATGCTTTTAGACAGAATGCTTTATAACAAACAGGTAAATTAGTGGTTGCTCTGTCAAAACACTTGATATTATGTGATCCTATAACTATAAACATTCATTATGAACCCTTTTCAGTTTGTTTTACTTTTCTGCAGTCCATTATTTCCAAATGCTTCAAGAAAAAAAAAAATGTGTTAGTGGCAGTACTATTTTCACTTTTTTCCTTTTATTTCACTTGACAAATTGTTTTAATTTCACATTCTGAATCCAGTTAGGCTGAAAAATAAAGAGAAAGTTGCCAACAATTGTGAGAGGACTTGAGAGTCCAGGTATAATATTCAGGGACAATTGCCTAAAATCACTTGACCAATATTGCTCTTTATTGTCTTATTAGAACCTTATGCAATGGAGCAGCGCAAATGCCCTGTGTGCTACCTCTATAATTCTCACTTTGAAGACTTTTCTTCCTTTTTTTCCTTCCCTTTCCATGAAGTCTCTTCCTCTCCTTCTTGCTCCTTTCTTTGTTGTCTCCACCTTATGAGTCTCTTACTGTTACAGTTTTAAATGTTTTCACTTTTTTTTAAGCAGCTTACCTAGAAAATACCAGGGTCAGCCCAAGGCTGCAATCCTGTTTCTTGTACTGAAGTTAGGAAACACAAACAAGATTGACCTTTTTAGCACTTGCTTCTACATTTTCAAGAGCTATAAAAAATGAGCTGTGCAGACCAAGATGACACTTTCCTGCTTAATAATCCTTCTTTTTATTTGTTCTTTGTGACCAAAGCAAATGTTTCATTGGCTGCAACTGTCAAAAATCTGTAGGTAGCTGGATTAGGGAACTACAAGCAGAGGTTAACTTTTTTTTTTTTTTTTTTTTTTTTTTTTTTTTTTTTTAGGCTACTTTCTGCAGTTTTAAAACCCTCAAAGATAACTGGTAGAGTATTTAATGTTATCATTTAAAGATAATAATAATTCTCAGAAATTAGATGAAAGCAGAACATGATTTCCAAACACCCCTACATTTGGGGGGAATGAAGACTGAAGGACATGGATTTTAGAATTCTCAACAGAAAATTTTCTTCCTGGCTCTATTGTCACCTTAATGACTGCATACCAAGACCTAAGCTGTCTTTATTTAACTGTTCATACTCAGTCAGAAGACATATTTGAGTTTGGTTTTCAGCCTTGCAAGGGGTCTGGCTTATACATTATGCAATAATGATGTCCTCATTCTTTCCCACTGACTTAGTTATCTTTGCAGAAATTATGACAGTCTGTGGAACTGAGAACCCAAAATCCTATCTGTCACAAAAGGTGTGAAAGTTTTTCTAGGTGGCCAGGGTGTCATTTTATATAATATTATAATATATATGTATTAATATATATTATATATACATAATATTTATAACAATATATAATTATATATAATAATATGCTATTATATTTTTTTCACTTAATATTTAGCTAATTCAGAAAGAACAATTTAAGCAGCAAGGACTGCAAGACAACTAGGCTGGTATATGTTATTTAGTTTATTGTTTGAAACTCATCTTCAGACATAAGCTTGAATTTACTTACAACCTCAGCCAGCTTGGAGACTTGTGGAATGCTTGTGTTTCTGTTCAAAAAATGCTTTCTTTACTCTTAATAGCATGTTGTTAGAGGACATGTTTTTAGTTAAGAGAAAAGACCTCCAGTTCTCTCAAACAGTAGAAGAAAACAAGCTCAGATGTCTTAGAATCTGCAAGAAAGCACTGCAAGCAAGGCTGTCAAATAAAAGAGCAACAGTGCTACCAGCTCATGTAAACAAACCAATTATTTTCTGTCTTGGAATTAAACAGTAAGAAGGAATATTAAATTTATTTCTGTCTGGCTTAAAAAAGATAAGGAAAAAAAAAAAAAAAAGAACATTGCACTTTATTCTCCCTCTGTTCTGAGTGGAGACAGGTAGCTCAAGAGGTAGCTTAATAGGCTGTTTTAATACAGCCTATTTAAACTAAGAAGGGAAATCCTAAACAAGCAATCCTAAACTGAGAATAGAGTTTTGGACTTCCCACTCCCACATGGACACCTGATCAGTAAGATGCTCAGACAAACTTGCTTGCTTTCCTTTTTTTACAGGTATCCACTGTGCAACAGCCCAGCTTCAACAGGAAGAAGGGACACTGCTCTCTGACACTGTAGCTTTGTGGTAATGTGATACTCCTACAATATATATTTAAGCTTCCTTTCTCCCACAGGTCTGAGAAGTAGATTTAGCACTCTGGATAAGCATTTGGCTGCCTTTTTCTACCCTGTTTCCAAGAACCAATTTTGGGTACAGAAGCAAGGTGGTAAAAGGATTTGTGATGGATGTCCTCTTTATTTTCTGTTTATTCTGCAATATACTTTGTTAAAAAGCTGTGACTGTGCTGTGTATTTTCATTTTTCAGCTGGTGATATTTTGGTTCAGTAGATAGAACTTGCAGGAGGGAGGAACTGTGCCTTCCCAGAGCTCATCTAAGTGATCTTTACTGGAGAGAGGTGTCAGAAGTGGATGAGTTTCTGCAACCCAGGGAGCCAGAAAAAGTTACTGGAGCAAGGTTGAAAGAAATAAGGCATTTTCCATAGAGACAGGAAAGTGGGAAGTCTTTTCAAAAACATTAGTCATACGAACTAAATTTTTCTCCATTTAAAAGCTTATTATTTCATGTTCTTTTCTTCTTCTACTTCTTGTCTTTTTCCTAGTAGTATTATTGAGTCAAAGCCCCTTTGGTGTTTTTAATATTTTCACTTTAAGAAAAAATGCAGGCACATTGAACTCGCATCTCTGGCTGGTACAGAGTGCCATCATAAAGCATTTTGTACTCTCTCCCATGTTTGTAAGCTGAGAAAAGTTAAACCAACTTCCTGTACTGGATATCTATTTAATTTTTCAAATTAGTTAAGAAATTGGAATAGAGCATGAGCCTTTCATGAGACAAGTCAGATACTTAAATCAAAATACCATATGATGTGCCTTACAATTTAGAAAACAACACCATGATTTACTTGGAAGATGTTGAGGCATATGTAGATGTTTCCCACAGGTTCTCAAGGATAAAAAGTGAACGTTGCAAGGTGACTTGTAACACTTACAAGATCATACAATAATGTTAAGCTTTGTTCAAACTCTAAATTATTTGGATTATATTGTTTAGCAGAAGGAATGGAATTTCTTAACAGTTTCCTGTCCTTATTCCTATCTTTAATCAAGATGTATTAAAGATTTGAGATAAACAGACATGCCAGGGTGTATCACTTGTCTTACTCATACAAAACTCTTCCATCTAATACAATCATCTGTTTCTGAGTCAGGTCACATATTTTCTAGTCAGTACAACCTGAAACCTAGCCCTGCAAAACTCAATGAGCAATGTCTACCTTGCTCAGGAGTAACTTTTTCACCACAAGACTTGTGGACTGAAAGGACCACAAACACTGAAAAAGATTGTCTAGAAAGACAGTGTGCTCTCTGTCTTTGTAGATATTTAAGACCAGACTGGATAAAGTTCTGAGAAACCTTGTCTGACTTCATAGATAACCATGCTTTTAGCAAGAAGGTGGACAATACCCTAACACCTTCCAACCTGAATTATCTTATGATCCCTCAGGTAGCACTGAGAGATAGCTCAAAGCCAAAACTGTTTGCTCTTCTGATATAGTGAAGCATTCTTCTGGCTGTCTCAGTCATCTCCTACCCTGTTATTTGGGCCCTACTTGAGGGTGTACTTACTGCCACCATGAAAGTGCTGTGCGTGGACCAAGATCCTTCATACATCCCATCTGCACTTGTGATATGGTGCTTTACGAACTACAGCAACTCAGCAATGTAGAGAATTGTAATAAATATGATAAGTTTATCACGTGAGGAGGACAAAAGTTGATATCTGGTGTGGGGAAAAAAAAAAAAAAAAAAAAAAAAAAAAAAAAAAAAAGTAGGAACACCAATGGAAGATTGATTAGATTTTCATACACTGATAGATTTGCAGGTCATAAAGAACCCAGACTCCCAAACTGAGAAACAAAGTGCACTAACTAAATCTTTATGTAGAACTGGTACAGAAGAGAGAATCCAAATACTATCAATGTAAAATGATAGTATTTGGATGAATAAAATGTATCAAATGGCATACTCAGTGTGATTGCCAAAGTAAGTGAAAGCCAGGAGCTGTGAGGAAGACTTGGTAGATGGCATCCTTTGTTCTCCAGGTCACTGAAGGGAATCCTGGAAGACAACATGCATACAGGCATCCTATTGCCTACGAGTGTATGAATAGAAAAGCATGAGAATGAATGAATAAAATCAATTCTTATTAAAAATAAAATCACCTTCTCCTGTTAAATATGGCACTGAAATTTACTATATTTTTGTTGTTAAAAGACAGGCTGAGACTCTACAGGGACTGTAATGGGTTTACATGGCAAGGCTTTGTTAACAAGGAGGCTGCAGGGGTGGCCTCTGTGAAAGGAATCCAGAAGCTGACCCATGTTAGCTAAGAGCCAGTTCTAGCCAGCTCCAATAGGGACCTGCTGCTGCCCAGAGATGTGCTAATGAGTGATATTGGTTGGGCCTCTGTGAAATCAGATTTATGAAAGGGAATAACCTGCTGTACAACAGTAGCTGGAAGAGAAGAGTGAGAAAACATTGAGAGAAACAGCCCAAGGTCAGTGCAGAAGGTGCTTCAGGCACGCAGCACAAGTTCCCCTGTGGCTTGTGGAGAGGCCCTGGTGGATCAGGCTGTCCCCCTGCAGCCCATGGGTCCCACATGGAACAGATCTCCATACTGCAGCCCTTGGAGGAGCCCCCAGTGGAGCAGGTGGATGTGGTCTGGAGGAGGCTGCGGCCCATGGAGAGCCCTGACAGGAGCAGGCCCTGGGCCAGAGCTGCAGCCCGTGGAGAGGAGCCCACACAGGAGCAGAGGGTCTGGGGGGAGCTGCTGCCTGTGGGGGACCCATGATGGAGCAGTTTGCTCCTAATGGTTACAGAGCCATGTTGGAGCAGCGCCTTAAGAGCTGCTGCCCATGGGAAGTTCAAGTAGGGTCAGTTCGGGAAGCTATAAACTCCCATCCTGTGCGAGGGAACCCATGTGGAGCAGGGGCAGAGAGTGACCACGAAGGAGCAGCATAAACAAACCATCAGGGACTGACTGCAGCCCCCAGTCCTCTTTCCCCTGTGCTACCCAGAGAGAGATGGTAGAAGACAGTGGATGGGATTAGGGGGTGAGGAGGAAGTGGGTTTAGATTACTTTATATTTTTTACTAGTCTGTTAGTAATAGACAATAAATTGCATTAATTTCCGTATGTTAAGTCTGTTTTGCCCGTGATGGTGATTGGTGAGTGATCTTCCTGTCCATACCTCAGCCTTTGAGCCCTTTCCACTGTATTTTTTCCACTTTTTCCTTTGAGAAAGGGGAGTGAGAGAGTGGTGGTGGTGGAGTTCAGCTGCCCAGCTGGGTAAAACAACCACAAGGACATGGTAGCAACATGAAGGCAGAAGTCTAGGAATGAACGATATATCTACCACCATTGGAACTACTCAGGTGAGGTTAGAACAGACAAGAAGAATTCAAAGGCATCAAGTCAGCCATTTTAATTCAATTTTTTCTCAATACCTGGAGGTTAGTCTGCACTGTATTTTGAAACACTGTGTTTCTTTATACGAAAGCAAAAACAAGACCAAGAAAATGTTTGTTTATACTTTATTATCATTATCCTCAGACACTTCTCAGAATTCTGTTGCATTTATGTTTTCTTATTTCTAGTGTGAAACTTCTTCAAGCTAGGGGAGTTTAAATTTCTTAGTATCAAATTGTATTTCTCAATCCAGGCAATTAATCTACCCAAGTAATTTTGACCTATACTTTCTATTGCTGTCAATGACTGCTATAACTCTCTGGTATTTGGTATAAGGAAATTTTCTCCCTCTACTACACATCTCCTCTGGGTCATTGCTTTACAAAGTGAACAGAATTACTTTAGTGCTCATCCATAGTCATTCACTCCCTCTACCCATTTATTTAAAATATTTTCCCTCTCTTGGAGTTCCAAACCAGTAGGTCATTGCAGTAATAGATTCACAAACCTTGTAGGTATATTTCAAAAAGCATTCTTGCACCTACAATTTCAAAGCAGGAAATAAGATTTCATTTGCCATCTCTAATGGGAATTACTTTGCTAACAGACTGTGTAGTACTTTGAAAATGCAGTTGTAAATTAATTCATGGACATATTATGACTATGACTTTTTTTCATCAGGTTTTTGTTACCACTTTAATAAATATATCAAATACTAACTATAAACTCATTTTTACCAAAAACATACTAACTATACTTAATTACATTACTGTTTGCTATAGTATCCTAAAGACTGTCAATTATAAGTGTTTCTGATGATTTCTAAATGTATCTATATGAGGATACACTTTTTTCTAACACTGCACATCCATGTCCTTGAAGTAAGAGAAGGACACAATTTATATGAGTCCTCCAATGATTGGAGGACCTGGTGAAGTCAATCTGAGTTTCTGATATTAAGGTTCTGGCTATGGCCAGATTTCCTCAAGAAAAGTTTTCACAGCTGCTAAGAGATTCTCTGCGTACGTGCTGATGGGGATTATTTTCTTTCTACACACCAAATGGAAAGAGTGTTTTTTAGTCCCTTAATAACTCAAGCTCTTCGTGCTTTACTGTTTTGCATTTTTATTAGCTGACCTGGTTTTCATTTCAAGTCAACTGCATAAACTGTGGAATAAATATGTTGAGCGATTACTGTGGCAAGTACCACTCATAGGTCTGCTTAAGGAGCTATCATCTCCACAAGGGTGGCAAACAATATGAAGTAGTCTCTAGACATTGATTTCCTTACTGGTTTGCCCAGTCAGACATTGAATCGATCGATAAAACAGTCTCAAAGGGGGTATATACCAGTTGTATCCTTACCATGCAGAGTGTGTTAGTTAACTGCAAATGCCACTAGTGCTTCTCTTTTCTGTGAGATGCAGCATAACTCTATTAATTTTAATATTATTTTTTTTCTGTTATGAAAGATAACAGGGAGGTAGTACAAGTAAATTGAAATATTTTGATGGTATTTTATGTATAGGTTCTTTATTTTATGGCTTGTGAAGGCCAAAAAAAATCCTATTTACATGTTATCAAAATAAATGGAAAACATGTGCACGAGTGTTTTGCTTTGGGAGGACCATGTCACCTGATTTTGCCAACTAATCTGTGTTCTTTGATAGCTAAAAATCTCTCAATTATAAATGTTGCTTTTTGTTGCAACTGACCCTTTAGTAATCAATATCACATATAAAACAGCAGTTTGTTAAACTAACAAATACTTAAGGGGAAAGCAAATAATATTTTTTTACTTGCCTGAAAACTGATAAAGTAAACTGTAGTTACTTAACTTAAACTGTACTTACTTACTGTAAGACAAGCTGTCAGACAAATTACAAGAAAAACAGTATGTAAAACAAAACAAAGGAAAAAAAAAAAAAAAAAAAAAAAAACTAGCCTGCGTGATAATTATACGTTCTTCCTGTTGCAGCCTTATTTTTCTTCCACATCACATTTTAAGTATAGTTTGCTTTGTAGGGCTGAATACAAAGACAATAGAAGTCATTTTCCTCCACCTTTAGCTCCAAGAACAGTTACCCCAAACTTTTCTGTCTTCTGAACACTCTGCATGATAATCTCTCCAAATTTTTACTTAAAGACCTTCTAGCTTTTTAGTGTGTGTGTTGTTGTTTTTATTTATTTTTTTTTTAGAGTTATGTGGTTTATTTACTTTGTAATTTTTGTTGTTGTTGTTTTGTTGTTGTTGCTTTGTTTTTTATCAGATTGTGGAAAGAGGGGAGCTAGAAAAATACATTCAGTACCCTTATAGACCCAATTATTCAGTTCTCCGGAGCCACAACTTAAGTAGACATAGATATAATCAAAGAAAATGAATGGTAACTCTATACAGTCAAATGACTTTGCACTCAAATTTGCCCTTGGATCTTGGTCCTTGCTCACATCACACAAAACATGTGTATTTTGTTTGTTTGTTTGTTTGTTTGTTTGTTATTCTACAACAGTACAGCAGTCATGTTGTCTTCTTCTACATTGTCTTCTAAAAATACTGCAGCTAATTTTATCTTCTCAAACACAATCACATTCCTTCATGTCAGGCATTGGACTATGCATGCAACACACTCCTTCAGTTTCATGTTAAAAAGAAACTGGGAAAAAAAGGAGAGGGGCTGGACTTAGATGTATGAACATGAGAACTCATCTTTACTAGGCTGTGGTTTAAAGTTGCCCATGCTAGATGTACTCAGTGGTGGACACCTTCCCAGAACAGAGCAGGAGCTCTCTGATCATCCTTTATATCAGGCAGGAACACTTATGAAAAGCTAAAATTGCATTGTTGGTGTCCTAATGATATTTTTTTATTATTTATTTCATTATTTTTTTCTAACAATCACTTTGTAGATCACTTCCTATTGTCTTAGAAATCACTAGCAGTCTGGAAAACCTCGGGGTCACTATTGTATGAAATAAGATGTAAAACAGCAGAACAGGCCTTGGAAGAAGAGGGGGCACAGTGATGGGCTTCACCTCATAACTCTATCTAATGAGAGGCCATGAGCAGGACTAATTCCCATGTTTTGTCTCCCTGTACCAGGAAAGCTTAGTGAGTCATAGAGTAGGCTGACCAGCTAGGACCATTATAAGGGGTTTCAGGCTAGAAAAGAACATGCAGCACAGCATTGCAAGTGATAAGGCCTTGCATCTGAGTGCTATGAGGTGAATTCCATCGCTGTAATTCTCACCCTCATTGCATAACACTGTGGCAAGTCTAATTACACAGTACAGATATTGAAATGTTTAAGAAACATAGCATTAAACAAGAAACACTTTTTAATATATTCTGTTTCAACATCATGCATAAGGAGATCCGATACTGACCTTGTTTTCCATGGATTTCAGATTTAATGTTACAAGTGAGTATATTTACGAAGTTAGTACTATTCTGCAGCCACCTGTGAGTTACTGATTAAACAGAATATGGAAAAAACAAAACAAAACAAAACAAGTGAAATAGCTGGGAAAATGTCACAAACAGTATTGTGTACTCCCTCTGGAAACATTTGTTTAAGGTAATAACACTTATTCAGGAGTGAGCAATGCTTTTCTAATTGCTTGATTATCTCATTACCAGTGTTTCACAACAGGTAGTAGATTGTAACTGGCAAATCTCTAAAGGCTCCAGACAGAAGCATAAACACACAAGAAAAAAACAAAACAAAAACAACAACAACAACAACAACAACAACAACAACAACAAAATAATCAGTGATTACCTTCCAAGCCTTTAATAAAAGTAGTTTACTTACATCTGATTTTAAAGTCTCCTCTTTGATGGTAATAGCCTGTTTGTCAGATGTTATTATAGAGTGATGATAGTCATCTTGCAGTAAAGTGCTTAGTCTTTAGCACTAAATGCTGTGGGGTTTGTTTGTTTGGTTTGGTTTGGGTTAGGATCTTTTTATCACAGCAGGCAGTGGAGAGATTGGCCTAAAGACACTGGCTATCTAACCCAAATGGAAGTCAAGTTTTTAAAATTCATTTTCCTACTGTACACTTATTTAGTATTGAAAGGAAAGATATCGCACAGTAATAAATAAGAAACAGGAATAAGTGCCAACACATTATAATTCTTAAAATAAAAAGGATTTAAATTCATTCTAAATAAATGCTGAGTTAATGTTTATCCCATTTGAGACTTCCTGAAAGTTGGAACAGTCTTCTTCTTTTGATTGAAATAGCAATTTCATGAATTGATATGTTTCTCTGTAAATTCTAGCCTTTAGGTATGTTTTATATTTATATTTATATTTATATTTATATTTATATTTATATTTATATTTATATTTATATTTATATTTATATTTATATTTATATTTATATTTATATTTATAATATTTTCACAAAAATTACATTTTTATAATTTTTATATTTTATAATATTTATATTATATATTTATAATATATAAATATATTTATATTTAAATCTTAATTAACTCTTATAAATTACATTCAGATATATGCAACTCTGGTACCATAAAAACAATCAAAATATGACAAACCTTCAACATCTTGATAGAGCCACAAAGTAAACTTCCAGTATTCTAGTTATTTGATCTATTTTTGCAATTATATTTGGTGAAGGAGAGTCTAAATGACTAGAAGCTAAACACATTACAGATGTCAGAACTCAAGCAAGAGGAATCTCATTTTCATTAATTTCAGAAGAGTTGAATTAGGTTCTGCCTTTTTGAAGAAAATTTTTCCAGGAGTATTTTCTATGGAGTTTAATGACATCACACTGTCAGCGCGTAGGACCTTGTATTCCATTTATTTAATTCTCTCCCTTCCCAGAGTATATGAAATGGAAAGATGATCACCAGTCAATATCTGCAGGAAGAAAATTACTACTAGCCCTCTGTAATTTGTCGGTGTAATAGTATTTAAAATCTCTGTAAAGTTTTTGTATACATTTACATTAAATTTGATGGATTATAATCCTGAAAAGAAGCAAGGCAAAAAAATCAGTGTTAGGTCAGAATAACTGTAACATTTTTTTCTTTACCTTTACATTATTTACAAAGAATTCCTGTATATGGTCTTTATTTAAAACAACAAATAAATCAATGCAATAGAAAAAAATCTGTTTTGAAAAGAACTAGAAATTATATTTTCCTTAATCAGCTGTTTTTGTATAAATAACAAGTGTACCTAATATTCACTGTATTTAATGCAATAGACACCTCAGCTCATTTACTTAGTGCATGTCAAAGACTGATTTTGCTTCCAAATTTGCTTACCTACAATAATCATTGTGATGTCCAATTTCCAGTGAAAAGTACCATTTTATGTATGAAAGACAAGATACGCACCTAATTGACAATAGATGCATGAAATAAAAAATAAAAAAATAAAAAATAAAATAAAAAAAAATAAAAAATAAAAAAAGAATTTGATAATTGTATAGAAATAATAAATGAGAAAATAAATTCTAAAAAAAATACTGAACCATTGTTAAAAAAAAAAAAAAAAGTTAAAATTCATTTTCCTTGAGAGATTGCTATAGAAGTATATTAGATTTATTTACTACATCACACACATTCATCAAGAATTTATTAGCTATATTTATACAGAATGTAAAGCACTATTAATATGAGATAAAATGTTTAATGGTTTGATTATTATGGAAGGTAGTGGTTCATTGTTTTTAATATATTATCCTTAATGAGTTTTCTCTCCATCATTACTTCTAATTTAGGCTTTAGTAATTTGCAGTAACAGATTAGCTAGCTAACAAGGAAAAGAACTGCACACAAATGCTTTATTTGGATTGTCTGTTGAGGGTAAAGAGGCAGTGATTTGATGACTTTTCTAGGTAAGAACAGATGACTTTTCTAGGTAAGAACAGTGCTGTTGGACTGATAGGAGATCCTATAATTCTATGTGAACAACTTCACAACTAAGCATCTCTAAAACACTTGCATGTAGGTACACAGTGCAAAACAGTGGGAAAACTAATTTTTATCAGATTATGCAGAAAAAAAAAAAAAAAGAAAAAAAAAATAATAATAATCCATGTCCTTAATTCCACCAAAAATTCATTATTACATACAAATTTTAAATGAAAGATAGACCGAACTGCATTACCTCCAGAAATTTCTCAAAATAAACATTTGCTAAATCTACATATCTGTTGATGAGTATGTCCACTACAGAATCTCAAACCAAGAGGGGTTACAGTTATGTGTTCACACTCCTCACAGCTAGCCTCATCTACTGGAGACTGGCTGCATAAGGACTTCATAGGTTTCATCCCTGAATCTCTTTCTAACTTGATATTCTGTTGCCATGAAACAAAACTGGGTGAGAAAGAAAGCATGGATGCTTTCCAGCCAAAGTGTTTGAAATAATCCAAGGACTGTGTTGCAGCAGTCTGAAAAATAAATAAATAAATAAATAGAATAGAATAGAATATGAATGTATCCCATTAAGCGACATGTTTCATGTAAGTTACATGATGCATTTGAATGTTCAAAGTTTGCTAGGATAATACTGAAGAGAAGAGGCTGCAAAACTTGGGGCAACCTCATCCATACTGCTTACTTGGGATGGGTCACTTACGCTTTGTACACTGTCCAGGAAAAAGAAGACAACTTAGTTTCTTCTAAATCGTCTTTTGAAGGCAATGCTTCTTGATGGGTATATGTAGATAACAGGACTTCAGCTTAGCTGGTTAAATTCACCTGTCTGTTCAGGTACAAAAGTCAGTCTTAAAGAATTTAAGGTAAAAGCATTAAAATGGCATTTAGGTGAAGGCAATAATGTGCCATTAAGGAGATTCCTTTAAGCACCAGAGTTGGATAATTTGGGACTTCTTCTTCAAAGTTGCCCTTTACTCTCACTATATTGAAAAGTTAATCATTTCTGTTAAATGTTTAATGGAAATAGAGCAATTGGAAAATCTGCTTCTAACTCACAAGAGATATGCCATGGATTTTTTAAATATAAAATGCCAGCAACATTACCCATGTACCCACTGCATCCAAATACTGCAAGGATTATTTAGAGAGTGATAAGGCAGCTTGGCCCCAACTGAGAAAAACAATTTTTCATGAAACCCCTTAGGCAGTCACTTAAAGCCTTTCCTGATTGAGGCTCACTGATGTTGAGGAGACTTATGAATATGGAATTCCAGTGCTTCCTTGTATTTAAGATGAAAGATAGCTACCAATGATTCTTTTACAGACAGCAGCATCTGTATTTTTTTTCTATAAACTCAATGAAAATGATAAAATGTGTAGTGAAAAAAATAAAATAAAAAACCCTTGGTTTTATGATCATTGGTGCTGTCTTCTCAGCCATTAGGCATAAGGTCTGGATAACCCCACTGGGTATCCCATATCAAAACAGATTCTTACCTAACAGTATTGTTGACTGAGCATTGAAGTCAATTGATAGGATCAAAACCAGATGTGAATATATAGTGTAATACTGAGACAGCTCAGAGTTTCCCTGCTTATTTAACTCAGGAAATTCCACAAGTAGAATAGAATAGCTCAGCTGGAAGGGACTTCAAAGACCATGTAGTCCAACTGCTTAACTTCTTCAGGGATAACCAAAAGTTTAAGCATATTACTGAGGGAATTCTCCAAATGCCTCTTGAACACTGACATGTATGGGGCATCACTTCTCTAGAAAGCCTGTTCCAGTGTTTGGTCACCCTCAAAATCAAGAAACTTTTCCTTATGTCCAGCCTGGATCTCCCTGTGTGCAGCAAACACAAACTTATGTCTGTCTGTAATCTCTTTAAGCGAACGAAATACTGTTGAAGTAAAGGACTCCTGTAGGCATACTTTGCAAATTCCCATCACCCAAATATGGAGTTCAATTTTCTTCAGGGATTTGGAAGGAATACAATGATTATCAGTTCTGGAAACCTACATGAATATATTATTAATTTCTCCTAATGCTATAGTATCTTTAGGGAAGACTCCCATTTTATTTTTCTCTCTGTATGTGCTTTGTATTCACTGAAAAAAAAAAAAAAAAAAAAAAAAAAAAAAAAAAAACAACCTTTGATTTCTTCTGGACAAAACCAGATAATGCAGTGTATCTCCTGAAGAAAAGAAAAATGCAATATGGTGTTGAATTTCCCATCTCAAGACACTTGATAGCTGACCAAATATGTCACCTATCAGAAGTTTGGAAAACCAGTGGCATATTGAAGTAATTTGCAAAGAAAAATAACAACAACAACAAACACTAATGACTGTTCAAAAAGCAGTCTTGTTGAGTTCTTGTTTAAGCACTCATTATTGGTAACATTACAGTAACAGTTCTTCATTGCTTTCTAGTACTATCTTTAATGTCAGTTTATGAATCCTGTGTCATCATAGCATTACTTACATTTAAACAGAATTTGACAATTGCATTGGAAAGCTTGAAAAAGGTTATGCACACAACACTGAGATAAGACTATTGTATATTAATTAGATAGCTCTTTTTTAAAAAGAGCTATCTTTTTTTTTTTTAACATTTCTCAGCTTGCTGTTCTCCTTTTAGATTTTTTTTTTATTTTTTTTTTCTTGTTGTGAAGGCAGAAGCTACCACAGAGATTCAAATACTTTATAATTACAGACACTCTCATGGCTTTTCCAGGCAATCTCAAGCCATTTGCAGTTTATTCCCATGACTCACACAGAAGTTTCTGCAGCATAAAGTATAAAAATTATAAAAGTTATTGGTGAAATAGTAGCTTTTTCCAGTATTATACTGCATAAATTTGGGCATTTCTCCCAGATCACTAAGATCATCCCTCATTACTGTTTTCAGCTATCCAAGATTGATCTCCACATATTCAGATGGGTTTCTTTTTAAGATCACTTAATTTCCCCCAAAATTCTTTTGAAGCAGATTTCCAGTCAGGACATTAATTTACTCACTTAGCTCCTCTAACTATTGCATGTAGCACAACAAGTATTTGGGTTTAGAACACACACACAGAATCAAGCTGAAATTACTAAAGCTGCATTTCCTGCCATAAGGAGGTAATTCCTGCCATTTGCTCTCTTAACATGTGTGATGGATTGACCTTGGCTGGACACCAGGTACCCACCAACCCACTCTCTCACTCCCTCCTCCTGAGCAAGTTTCCAAATTCTTTTAGATCTTTTGGCTTCTCTATCAAGTGTGATCCCTTCAATACAGAGAAAAAAATACAATCTCAGATGGCAATAGATTTTACCCCTACATTCATGACTTGGATTCTAAGGGATAATCTAAAAATACACCATTGATTCACCAAGTTTAGTCTCCATTCACCAACTGTTAGCCAATATTGGCAAGAATTAATTTTAGTAATATCAGGCTCCACAAAACTTTAAGCAGCCATAGTTTAGGATACTTCAGTCTTTTAAGTGTGGTAAAATCAGATACTTCATCCCTCTGATACCATTAAACTTAAAATTATTTTGGTTATCATCAGGAGTATTCATTTATCTGTATATATCATAATTTCAAAACTATTGATTTCAAAAAGATGATATAATAGTGGCATATTATTTATATTATTTTCTATTAACTCACATTGATGAATACTTTGCAAACACAATACAATTTATCCTGGCAGAAGAACAACTTCCATCCCAACAAATATCCTGTCTACATATAAGCACAATCAACAAGTATATAGATATACGTGTATATATATATATATTTATATATATATGAACTGAACTTAGGGAAGTATATGGAATTAACACTGGCCTAAGATCATGAATTGTGGGTTTCATACTATAGAAAGCAGATGCATGTTTTTATCTTCCTGATTTTCTTTGCAACGCACTGATAATATTTTGCTGTCTCATCAGAAATAAGCAACTTGTATCTAAAAATATTCTCCTCCCTACCTCATACCAATAGATAATAATGGGAAACTGAATCTCAGTTCAGCTTATTTAGTGTCTTAAATACATTTGTTGTCTTTTCATGCTTTTTCAGCCCCTAGGAACAGGTAACCACAGTTGCTTCTACACTGTGGGTTTCCCCACTCCCGGGTAGAAATTTCCATCCTGGCTATATCACTATGTTCTGACTTGAAGGAAACCCTGGCATGGATAGACTAACAGTCAGAGTGTTCTCTAGCTGTTTTCCTGATCTGGAAGAACAAGTATGCTATGGAATACACTTGAACAGCCTAATTCCAGCCATTTGTACAAGTCAAGTGTCAATTATATGCAGAAGAAACACAATGCTACTACATCTGATTGCATTAGAGTGCTAGGAGAGGGTTCCCTCTTGAATGAAACAGTTGGATGAAGATTCAGCTATGACTGAAGTTGACTCTAATCAGGTCAGCAATATTTCTACCATCTATATTCAGGTTGGCAGCATCTCTGCTGTTACCTGACAAAAGGCTCTGACCTACCTTGATGGAAAATGATCTGGGCTCATTTATTTATCATCACTCATCCAGAGAGTGCCAATGGCATTTAAGAAACACTGACACCTTCAGTGATTTGGTATTTTCAACTGAGACGGAGTACTTCAGCCCACCTGACCTGACCTGCAGTAACTACTGCATTCTCATAGAATTAATAATCAACTTCAATGCTTCTAAATGGTTCATGTAAGTAGGATAGGAATTTCAGCAAGGGAAAAAAAAAAAAAAAAAAAAAAAAGGACATATAATAGGAGTCAATAAAGCCATGAGTGGTGCAGAGAGGATAAATAGGGATTCATTGTTCATTCTTACTTTGGATTAAATGACTGCAGTTATCAAACAAAGCTAGATGTGACACTCAAGAAAAAGTGTTTTTCATGCAACATGTAAGTAATCTGTGCAACATCCTGCCACAAGACTCTGCAAAAGCTAAATGGGGTTGTAAATTCAAGTGGAGACTACGTAAGCCCGTATAAGATTTTTTTTCCAGCAGTTATTAACTGCATATACATCAGTATTTCTTGTTCAGAGATTCATTGTCCTGCAAGTTTCTAAAGACTGGAAGAGTGTGCTGTTTGGGTTTGTTTCCTCTGTAACTAATCTCTGGGCAAGGGCAATATGAAGGAGTCAGAGTTAGGGAATAAAATCTGTTAACTGTCTACAAGATAAATATGCTGTACCCTTGAGCAGTGTAGACAAGAGCTAGCTGGACTCTTCGGCTTTAGGGCCATGGATTTGATTTCTAGCCCTTACTATCTAGAAATATATTTAGAGTCTTTTGTGACTAATGCCCTCAAGACCAGATTTCTATACCTTTTCTGTTGTAAACACACAGAAGCACCATGAAAGCTTATAATCTCTAACATGTACAACCCTTCATATCAAAGCATGCTTAAAATGTCTGAACCTCCCATGAAAACTTCTGTAAACAGCCTGCAGGCTAACCACAGAACACACTATGATATGTTTTCTCCAGAAACTGCTCCTCTGTGTTGGTGTCTAAAAGCAACAGCAGATAACTTCAATGTTCTGGCAGCTCTGAACTCTCCTACAAGAAAACGTTTTTCAGATAGGACAGATCAAGACTGGGAAATGACTTTGGTAAAGAACTGACACTTATGAGTGTTGGCACCATTTACTTTTGGAGAAAAAGTCACTTTTTTATCTGCCTTTCATGCCCATTTCTCTGTTCCTCACATCTGCCAGGCTGAAGTACTGCACTACACACACTTCTTCCTTAATGGGATAGACAAGAATAAACACAGAACTAACATTAGTCACAATGCTTATTCCAGCACTGAGGCTGGAGGGTATGACTACAGTATAAGAATCTATACATCATGGAGCAGAATCTTAAAAAAAAGGAAGGAAGAGGAAGGTACAAACAGAATCAGTAGCCTTCAAAGGTCCTAGTGAAAGTTTAAAAGTTTCTGTAAGAACAAGAAATAAAACTTAAATCTTCCAGTTTGGTGCCTTTATCATAAGATTCTCTTTTCTCTGTTACAAAAAGAATGTCATCTCTGGCTAGCACTGCATGCTATATTCCCAGATGAACCATATTCTCAGGACAGTAGCTATCAACTTTCACAAAGTAACTTAAGACCCCTTTATTAGTGCAATAAGACAGTCTTTCATAGTCATAAAGCTGAATCAAGATCTTGATCCTCTATTTAATAGCTCCATAGAGCAGATTTACAAATGTTACTATTTCAAGACCTCTTTTGTTTGTATCATTTTTATTATAGTCCTGTCCCTAAGATTTAAAATGTTCCGCACCACTGACAAAAACTGATGCTACATTTACTCCACAAGCATATGTTTAACCTTGTACATGACGATTTTTAAAGTGGAATTTTCCTAATATCAGAAGTGCAAGTGCAAGTACAATCTAGCTGTTAAAGCCAAAGTATGAAATAGAGTTCTGTGTTCCAGCTCTGCCCTTAATCTCAAGTTTTTCAGGTAGGAATAATTCTTTGCCACCTCTAGAATTACAAAGACAAATACAATTTGTAAAGTAGATGGAAATCTGCACAGGGAAGTCACTAATTAGCTTGAAAATATTATCTCCTCCATGCCTCCAAAACAAGCATCTCCTGTTAGTTCAAGCTAGGATTTATCCACACAAGGAATTTATTTTATGCTGAGCTTTGGTACTCTAGCCAGAATGGAGTAAATGTTCCACACTCATTTCTGCATATAAATTACTCCAATGAAACATTACTACATAAGGCTTCTCTCCCCACAGTATTCTGGACAGGTATTTTGAGTTCTTCAAATTGAGGTTCAGATATCAACAATCTAGATGACCACATCTAAGCTAGACACCCTAGTTTTTGCTTTCTGTTCAATGGAAAAGAATGGGCACTTTCAGGACACAATGCATATGATCCTTTTAATCACATTTTGTCAGGGTTAGATCAGTCAGTCATAATGACTGCTTTCCTATGAAAGAAATATAAATAAACTATTCAGATAGTGACATTTGCATTGGCAATGTCCATATATTTCTCAGATTAATTCCACCTACCACTGTATATATTTAATGGACCACAGTCCTCCAGTAGTAAGTTGAATGCTCTGGTTTCCATTATTCCTCACTTCCTGTTTCATTGTACATCCTCTTCTGTTCTTTCTGATTTAGATATTCATTTTTATTTTCTAGTAGAGAGGTTGATGCTTGTGACAAAATATTTCCTATTGTGTCTGGACAAGAAACTTTGGTGGTAATACCAATAGTTACCTGATAACAATTGGAACTTGAGAACTGATATAGGTCAACTGTTTGTGAAGTTGTGTCCATGGATCAGGCTGTAAGTCCGCCACAGCTGTAAACGAAGCTTTAGCACTCCTAATACTGGATGACACATTCCACCACTACAATCATTGATTTAATGTCACCTCTTTCTCTTCAAAGCACTTGAACCCATAACTACGGCCTCATTTCAAAACTTTTTATAAGTTCATTGCTAGGAGAAAAAGACTGATGAACATAGCATATCAAGAAGACAAATGCCATTTTTCTGGAGCTCTATGCAGATCTCATTTCAGAACTGCAGTCCAACATGAAACTTCCTCTGTCCATTTATAAAACTGGCCATCATTCCCCACTATGAACTTCATTGTAACCATCATATCTAAACTATCAAATCTCCCATGCAATAACTAACATCCTATCCAGTCCTGATTGCCTTTAAAGTTTGCAGTTTCTCAGAGGCTGTGGAAAATTTTACATGCATTTTTGATTCCCATTGATTCCCAAATTGAATATGACAATAGACAGAAACAGATGCATATTTCTAATGCATATCTTCTAATTTCATTCAAGAGTTGGCTCACATTGTTAATTTCACCATTGATATTCAAAGTTTATCATGAAAGGATACCCAATATCAATTGACACCTCTTTAATTTTAAAAGCATGTTTGTTTCCAGACATTGATGGTGTTAGTCCTGTTGAAATTCCCTTGTAATTTTGGATAATCCAGTTTATCCTGTGCTCACTTGACCTATGAAGTTTTTAATTACACACTTGGTTATGACTAATTTCCTCCAACATCAGGTCTGTCGACCATTAATTACCTAACTTTCTTCTACAGGCAATAAGGAATGACATCCCACACTAAAATATATATCTAGATGGGATGAATTGCCCTCTGCAATATTAATTCTAGTTAAACTTCATGAATTTCCATTTAAATTACAGAAGGAATTTTTTTCTCTTGCCTAAACTAACATGAAATGACAGGAAAAGGTGCATTTGGGAGACAGAGGGAAAGCTGCTGCCGTCTCATTCTGAATTTTATTATCTTTCTGCAGTGGCTGTACACAACATACTTCAAAATACCCACGGGCAAAGAGAAAGATCTTCCTTGAAAACGTGGGGAGGCACAGTAGAAGAAATTCTTTAAATGCAATAAGGAGTAAAGAAAACCTCTCTCAATTCAAATGGCAGATGCCAAAGGCATTGACTCGGAGATTCCCAGTGTTCTTATTCTGAGAAACAGTTATTTTAATGATTTTAAACTTAGCTTTTTTGCAACTGACTGTGTGATTTCCTTGCACATTATTGTATTGTATATTTCATTTAAATTCCACATGATGGGTCATGAACAATTTCATGGATATTCATAAGAAATGTCACAAATAGTTATACATCAACAAACTGCTTTCATGTTTAAGAACCAAGATGACTTGCATGACTGGAATGTTGCAATGGAGAGATAAAACATTTTCATTAATGACAGGCCAGGAAAATAAGGAGGTGGAGTAACCTGGGGAAATGGAGTAACCTTGGTGGACAAGAGCCAGCAATGTGCCCTTTCTGCAAAGAGGGGTAACAGTATACTGGGATTCTTCCCCTCTACTCAGTGCTGGTGAGGCCACACCTGGACTACTTTGTCCAGCTCTGAGATCTCCAGTATATGCTAGACATGGACTTTAAGGAAACAGCCCAACAAAGGGCCAACAAAATGGTTATGATACTGGAGCATCTCTCCTGTGAGGAATGGCTGAGAGATTTGGACTGTTCACCCTGGAGAAAAAAACGCTCAAGAGGATCTTATCAAAGTTTTTAAATGTCTGGAGGGAGGGTGCAAAGAGGATCCAAGCTCTTTTCTGTGGTGTCCAGTTCCAGGAGAGGAGGCAATGGTCACAAACTGGGGCAGAAGAGGTTCCTTCTGAATATCAGGAAGCACTTCTGTACTGTGTGGGTGACAGAGCACTTGCACAGGTGGCACAAAGAGGCACAACCATCCTTTGTTCTCTATCATTGGAGATATTCAAAAGGTGTCTGGACATGGTCCAGGGCAAGTGGCTCTAAGTGGTCTTGCTTGAGAAGGGGAATTGGAGCAGGTGACCCCCAGTGGTCCCTTCCAACCTTAACTGTTCTGTCATTCTATAATTCTGTGAACAATTCCTTTGGTAAGTTCCATGAATTAATATTTTGCTTCACGTGATATTTTACCACAGTTGCAGCTCAGTGTGTTGTTTTCCTTATACATTACTACATTTATACATTGATACATCTCATTAAAACACTGTAAACCTCACATGGCAATTTCAGAAAGATTTCTCCTGAGTTTTTCATGAAATATATCATGAGTACTGCTATGACATTTCATGAACTTTGTTATGCTAGAGGACAAAATATATCATCAAACATTTCGTAAATGTTTCCAGAAAACTAGCTGAGTATTTAAGGAAATTATTATGATGTTTCAAAGATACTTATATTAACTACTTATAGACAATTTTACAACAAGCTTTTTTAATTATTATTATGCAACTTTAAAAATTAAAATTAAAATTAAGCTCCAAAGCACAAATATTTGAATTTCATTAAGTATTTTTAGATGGCAGTTTAATACAGAAAGGGTTACAGTGTAAATTCATCCAGAACATTCAGAGCCACACACATTGTCAGGAGATGAAAATATATATCTGTTCGGGAATTCAACTTCTATCAAGGCATAGAGAGGATTCTTAGAAGAAATTTTGCTTGCTTCCCTTTCCAGCTCCATTACTGCTTGGTGCAACATGTAAATTCTTTGCCTTTTGGTATGTTAGTAAGCTGATGGCTACTCATTTCTACCCATCTCTTCCATGACCATATCATAAGTATATGCTACCAGATTCACAGCTATGTGTATTTCAGGCTTTATATATGGCCATTTTCTAGGTTGGCTGAGTTGCTATTCAGTGGTAGATAAGAAGAAGACTGCCACAATTACTTTCAGGTGAAGTAGTCTTCAACAGATGTTTCCACTACTCCTCAGCACTTTTATAATGTTTTAGATTCTTTTTTTTTTTTTTTTTTTTTTTTTTTTTTTGAGCTACTCACTCATGTCCTTTATCTTTGAGTAGCACACAGGTTAAGATTAGGGTCCTATAGGAGATGACAAAATAACATTTATCTCAGTAAAATATGTCACACTAAGTTTGGGTACATTGTTTTCAGCTCCTTTTTCTTCCCAGTATTAGAATACTGTATAAACTGTAAGATATTTTCTATCTTACTTATGCCACATTTTAGAACCATGATGGAGTGAGGTGTTTTGGTTTGTTGTTGTCGTGTTGTTTTTTGTTTGTTTGTTTGTTTGTTTGTTTTTTGTATTATTTAGTAATGTTTGAAAAATGAATGCAAGTTCTGTGTCCTGCTCTTTGAGAGAACCTGGAGGAATACAGCTGACTGGCAGATGAGAACTGTTTTTTTGACTGCCAAGAGGAAAATACAGTCACTTCCAAGCTACCAAAGTGTGATGGTTTTACTCAGGTGGGCAGCCGAGCTCCACCACAACCTCTCTCTCACTCCCCCTCTCCTCAAAGAGGAAGGGGGAGAAAATACAACACAGAGAGGTCGAGGTTTGAGATGAAAAAGATTTAATTAAAAGGAAAGGGAACAGGGAGAAAAAGAAACAAAAGAAACAATAAGTCCGCACGGAAGCACAGAGAGAAGGAAAAAAAAAATATTCTCTACTTCCCATCAGTGAGCAATGTTCGGTCACGTCCTGGGAAGCAGGGCCTCAAAACGTGTAGTGGTTGTTCAGGAGGACAACCCCCTCCCCCACGAGAGCCCCCCTTTTTATTGCTGAGTGTGACATCAGGTGTTATGGAATATCCCTTTGGTTGGTTTAGGTCAGCTGCCCTGGCGATGTCCCCTCCCCATCACTTGCCCACCCCCAGCCTGCTGGCTCTTGGGGGCTTGGAAGGAGTCCTGATGCTGTGCCACCACTATGCAGCAATAGACACAACACTGGAGTGATATCAGTGCTGTTCCAGCTACGAGTGCAGAGCACAGCACTGTGTGGGCTGCTGCAGGGAAAGGTGACTCCATCCCAGATAGACCCAACACACAAAGAAACATGGCTGAGATGATGGTTTTGGCAACTGTGGTGGTGGTTGTGGAGTTCAGATTAGAAATCATGTGTGCACCTCTGCAAAAACTTCTAGTGCAGGAAGAGATCGCTTATGCAAGTTCACACACAGATACACACACAGACTCAAATGAACCCACTCAGACCAGAAGGATATTCACTGATGCTGTTTACCCATAGAACACCTCAGAAGGGACCTGCTCCATGCAGGATCAGATATATGATCAGCCCCGGTTGCTCAGCTCCTTATCTAGTCAGACCTTGAAAAAACATCTAAGGATAAAGTGTGAACAATCTGTCAGGTATTCTCTGTTCCCACGGTGAAAAATGTTTTCCTTATATCCAGCCTAAACCTTCCACTTTATGCCCACTGTCTCTCAACTTCCCAGCGTTCACCACTGTGAAGAGCCTTGATCCATCTTCTTGATACACTCCTTTTGGGAACTGGGGGACAGATATTAGGACCCTCCCAAAAACTTTTTTCCAGGCTGAATAAGACCAGTTTCTTCAGTCAATTCTCACAGGGCACATGATCCAACATGTACAGAAACTTTAGCTACATATTTGGTCTCAGGTTAAAAAAAAAAAAAAAAATAGAAAAAAGAATATAGCCAAAACAGTGCACTAGTTCTGCTTCACATCTGTTTACATAGAAGAGGAGGCTCAGGGGTGACCTTATCGCTCTCTATAAGTACATTAAAGGAGGCTGTAGCGAGGTGGGGGTTGGTCTATTCTCCCACGTGCCCCATGACAGGATGAGGGGGAATGGGCTAAAGTTGCACCAGGGGAGGTTTAAGTTGGATATTAGGAAGAACTTCTTTACCAAAAGGGTTGTTAAGCATTGGAATAGGCTGCCCAGGGAAGTGGTTGAGTCACCATCCCTGGAGGTCTTTAAAAGATGTTTAGATGTAGAGCTTAGGGATATGGTTTAGTGGAGGACTTGTTAGTGTTAGGTCAGAGGTTGGACTAGGTGATCTTGAAGGTCTCTTCCAACCTCAGTGATTCTGTGATTCTGTGATATCCTGCAGAATATGCAAAGTAAAATAAATAGATTTTTTCAATCAGTATTCAGAACATGAGGGGTTAAAATATTCGTCACCATTTACTTCTCTGATGCCTTATTATCTTTGTGAATCTTCACGTATATGCAAGTCTAAGCTGGAAATACTCTCTCAAATGAGTTTATCTACTGCTGAAATGCTATGCTTTGTACCAGATAAAAATGCCAGATAAAATGTTAGGCAATAAATGCTACGGTAAAATATTGTTGAATACATATTTTATACACCTTTGATACACAGCTATGAAATGTGTCTTAGAAAATTTATGAAGTCTAAAATTTTCAGCCATAGCACTAACTAAACACCGAATAAAATTAATTTGGATAGTGTTTGTTTTTACAGTAATAAATCCAATTATGTTAATACTGCATTGCAACTTGGGCATATGGTAAGAGAGAAGGTGTTGCAAAGATAGCAAGAAGAGAAGGTATGAGAAATGATAATGAGAAAGAAATGTTATGGAAGGAGTTAAAGCTCGCTAGAGGAAGGGACCATAAAATTCCTGGAGCAAATATGTTTTCGAATCGATCCCTTTGCTCTCATCATTGTTTCAAGCATACAGCTAGAGGGAAAAAACATGAAAAACCACCTAATACTGCACAAAATGGCAACATCCAACCATCATTTCTCCTAAAATAAGCAATGATTGTTTCTTCTAACACTGACCACATTTTCTGAAAAATATTTCTGAATACCATTGCAATTGACCATAATATGTCACTGTAAGATGTACATCTGCTAAGGCAAACCTGCTAAGGCAAGTTGCTTCAGTGCTGCAAACTGAATGGCCATATCACTACCTTCTAAATTGCTTTAGATTCTTGTCAGATTGTTCAGCTCACAAATAAGATTTCTTTCTTGTCAGAATTTCCCTCGGGGTACAAGAAAGAACTAAACTGTTGCACCTCTACCAGCAAATGAACCAGAAATTTCTTGTGATGGCAGCTATCCTGGTGTGCTATGCATTCATACACCTAAAACCCTTTTACCTCCCCAAAACACATATTTGTGTCCTAGTTCAACAGCTGGGAACATTCCTTGGGCACTGCTTTCCCCCAGACCATTCCTGGTCATTTTCTGCCAGAGTGATCTTTGACTGTATTGAAATTTTCACCCACAACGTACACACTAACCATATGGGCCATTGCATGTCTGTACTCATATCAGTGGCTGGCATAAGTTTACTTGCACAGATATAGTTAATGTCTTCCTGAGGTACCCTATGATTTTGTTTTCTCTTACTTTTAAGGGAGCCTTAGTTAGGTCTGAGGTTTATGTTCATTCTTATTCTCCAAAGTAAAAGAGGATCTCTTTGTCCACAATAAAAGAGGATCTTGAAAGAGGTCTCCCAAGAAAAACAAAAAAATCTCTACTAGTCCTCTTTAATATGGACAGACAACACAAATGGTAGAAGTTTGGATATCATGCTTCATTTTTTTTGGCACTTCTAGATTTTTAAGGTCTTTCTCTTTTTTTCTCAAGTGATGTCCTCATTCCATTCATAATAAAACATCTTACCCCAATGAGCAAAGCATTCCAGTGGGCTACAAACACTTCTCACAGAAGGTTATACAGAGGCACAAGAATTTGTAGCATATTTTAATATTGTTAGGGTGCAAAGTGATGCCATTAACACCAGGAACATACAAACACATACTCCAAATCTGGCTGTCATACAGTGTTTAAAAAAAATAATAATAAAGTTGTACACTGCCCATGTGAACCTGAAAAATAAAGAATACACATGGAAATGAGCTATTGACTCCTGCAAGATGCAAACAAGCAGGTGATAGTTGGAGAGCTGCCAAGCCTGGACATGATAGGAGAACATTAGAATGAGCATTAGTCAATCCTAACACTCTACAGTGAAAATTTGATATTGAAGAGTTCAGGCTACACATTATCTTGCTCTAACAATTGCTCTAACAATATGTACACAGATTTTTTTCAAAGTGGATGAATTAGGCTTACTAAGAATTAAACCACTCCTGAAGCATGATTAGACAAGCATTTATTAAATGGTGTGGCAGTATAATTCAGTCAGCTGTACCTGTTTATCATCACCTATCTGAACAAACCATTAACATGCAGGAGACTGAACACAGTTTGGTGTCATTTATGCTGAAATCATCAGACATGTTTCCAGGAAAAAGAGACTGATAATATGAAATTATTACAGCTGTGAGCTGACTGAAGAAGCTTAAAATGAACCAACACTACAGTAATGCAGGAGCAACTTTTGTTAGCTCTTATTCCTAGTCATTGCACTTGACGCCGAATCCCCTGCTTTTGCAGTTCTTCACAGCTGTTACCTGCTAGCAGTTTAAAGATTTATCACAGCACCACAGTGCTAGAGACCCATGCTCTGTGGACTCTTTAACCCACTGTATTAAGTTGTGAACAATAACTTTATGACATTGAGGTTTTTCAAGTGGAGTAGTGCTGTTGCATATCAATAATTTAAATTTGATAGTATTATTTGTTACCTTTCTTCCTGAAAAAAAAAGATTTGTGTGACTGCAGTGATAATGTGAAAAATAGCACTACTATGAAAATTTATTTTCCCAGTTCATGATTTTGCACTCCTAAAGCTACAGCTTTTTTTTTTTCTTTTTCTGCAAATTCTCTCCATTTCAAGTTCATTTTTTTTCTACCTCCAAACCCAACTGATGACCTCTCCATTACCAAAATACTAATAAATATGGAAAATCAAATTTTCAACATTTTACACTTATATTTTATTTGTCTTTCATATTGATTCAATCAGGCAATTATAGGCCCTACATACCATGACTGTAAAATCCAGGCAAACAATCTACTTTCTCAAATCCTCCCTTGTATTAATTGTTCAAAATGTCATGAACATTGAAGTTAATCAGGCAGAACAAAAACTCTAGGCACTGTGCAGGGGTAAGAAAGGAGGCAAGAGCCAAGCTTTTCCTGGTAGAGAATATGATGCTTCCAGTGTAGCTTGACCTTTCCCATATTACCAGTGCCTGTGAAGATGAGCAAAGCATGAAGTTCACTGGTAGTATACACTGCATGTTAATGCAGAGGAGGGACATGGACAGAGACACTGCTGCTGAGATATGGCAGACAGATTAACCTTAGAAACTGGGAAGACATTTAATTAAGATTTACAAAGACAGATACTGTAAGCTGAATATAAGATCGTTGTTAGAAACATAATAAAACATCTGTAATAGTTCAAATTGCATAATAACTTGCCTTACCATTATTTAAAGCACTGAGAATTTCACATATTTGGTCACAGAACATAAGTTAGCAATATTTTTTGCTGCTCTCAGATAGGAATGTTCACAAGTTCCAGAAACACCAGATCCAAAGACCTGTAGGAAACTTGACACTACTTTAGGTAGGCTTTTGGTTCAAGATATTAAGAACCAACTATTAGAGTACTAAGATACAAATGACATCCGTGCACTTTACATGCCAAAAAGTTTTATATTACACTTGTTAATGAAAATCAAAAGCTATAATCTGAAGCAAAAATCTGAATCATCTTCATGTTATTAGCCTAAGAAAGGAAATTTTTGTATGTCAGTCACTAGCTTTTTACCTATTGCAATCGTAAATCATTTCCTACATGTCAACATAATACTGTGGTAGCCATATAGCTATTGTTATGTACCACAGTCTCTCCCTGGGTGGAGGCAATTATATCTGTTTGTTGACTGAACAAAATACAATAAACTAGAGAAAGACAATGGTAAATTATGTGGTACCATACCTTTATAGCCTGATATAAGAGAGAGATCTTGGGAATAATTATTTTATGCACACACAAGAAAAATCACATTTATAAACAGAATTCTTTCATTAACATAGCCACAAGTATCAGATCAAAGTTCCTCTATCACAGGATATAGTAAAAAGAGTGTCCAGCATTTTTTCCTATAGCCTACTACTTCTCTGAAGCTCCAGTTCTTCTCCAGTTCTAATGTTCTCTTAAAGAAAATAATTCTAATGACAAGCAAAGGTTGATCACCACATGGTGCAAGACCACAGTTCCCTTCTAGAATTATATTGAATTTCTTGTCATCTTGTGGACTTCGTAGCACATTAACAAGAGATCATGTTTTTGATAAATTGAGGTTATGCCTTATTGACCAGTGCACTGGACTAGTGCCAACACTGTGCAGTGACCTGCTAACATATTCACTCCTTTGTAACTGAGTTTGCAGAAATGAGAAGCTGAAATGTCCTTGTTCTGCTGTGACTGGCTTACACGTGGCTGCCAAGACATGAAAGGCCTGCTGGCAGAATTTCTTCCTTGCATATGTTTTGCCACTTTATTTTAATTTAAAAACATTCATATATGTTATCCTAACACTAAAATGCCCACTTTTAAACATTAAAATGTGTATTAAAGAGTAAGTTTTGACCTAATTTATATACAAGTATAGATATTTTAAAAAATAAAATAGAACAGATATTGCTATATTAGCATTTCTTGAAGTTTTCCCTTATTTACCTTCCCGGTAAATAAAAATAGTGGTGATTTGTTTTGTTTTATGTTTTTTGGTTTGTTTATAATTATCTGTATTCTCTTTTCTGTTTCCAGGGTTAATTACAGAACTAGAATTAGAGATGTTTTCGGTTGGTTTCCCTAACTCCTTCTGTTGCCCAGTGATGTATCAATCCAACAGTTTTCTGCTTCTGAAAATCAAGTAAACTGCTTATGTCTAAGTAGCCAAAAATGAAAACTTTAAGTGAGAAATAGGTAACACTAAAAACTGAACAGAACTTTGTGGAATGTGTCTTCAAAATCTTACATGCAGCTTTCATACTGCTAGTCTCAGAATAATTACACTTCCCAGAAAAATATTTCTCTGGTTTAGAAGTACCAACTCAAATTTAAAGATACTTAGTCTTTTATTTTTTTCTCTCTGCTTTCAGTGCTGGGTGCTCTGAACTCTGTTACTATTCTCTAAGTTTGCACTTCTGGAGCAGTCTGGTGTTTCTTTCAGAAGAGGTGATATACAGCTTGTAGTAATGTCACTAGCTGATGCAATAGTCCTGAACATCAGTTTCTGTCAAGAAAATTTAGAGTATCTCAGAGCACTGTGTTCCTAATACCAAGGCAACTTTAATTTAAAAATAAAAAACAGAAATATATATTTTCAAAAGCTTAAAAGATTATCAGTCATTTATGCCAAGAATCTTACATATTCAAGCACAACCTTTTGCAAATGCTTTTTGTAGCTTTAAGTACTTGTGAAATATTTATTACCTCACGATTTTGTGACTTCCTGTAGTAAGCAAACTGGGCTCAAATAAGAAGCCCTGAATCAGGATGATTATGTTTTCTGATCCTATATAATTCTTCTTGGATATTATATAGCCTAGTCATTTTCAAGTAATGTTTATATTGAAACGTCAGCAAGAATAACCACAAATTCATGAACTGTGAAGCTGATGTATTGAAATAAATCACATTAATTTGGCACTAGATTTGAAAACTGTCAAATAAATCTTCAATGTGTGATAATAAAAACACAGGAAAAACATGACAACTTACACTATGAATGAGCCTTTTAAACAGAAATAAATGACTCAACCAAAATAGTAAAAAATTTACAGATGATATTATTTCTGTGCTGTCAGGAAAGTGAGTTCCAACAGTTATTCTATTGTTGAAGGAAGAAAAGAAGATGATACCTACTTGGTCCAGCTAGCTACTAATTTAATGCAAATTTGTTTAAGAGAAAACTTAGTTAAGCAAGTCAGCAGCATCTGTAGAGTCAGAAGCTAAGCTTTTACTGCTGAATTAAAAAGGTCAAGGCTAAAGAGCACTGGCTTTCTTTACATTATTTAGGACTAGCCCTTTCTAAAGCTGTTTGTTCTTAGAAAAGGCTGGTGAGAGCAATCCAGGGACTACACCATGAGTTAGGCTATATAGACCATCTTTATTTTTTATTTTGCATAGATTTAGCCTTAGTTGTATTATCACAGCTATCCTCAATAGACCTACTTAATTTGAAATTATGCTTTTACTAAAACAAGTATGGGATCGAATTTCCTAGGAAGTACAGCTGCAACTAAATTGTGAACATTTACTAAATTATCCTGTCAGATGAGTATCATTAAATTACCGGTAATCTGTGTGAACATTTTAAAACTCCCTGAAAAAACACGGTAATAAGGATCTTTTTAAATTTCAACTAAAAAGGCACACCCCACAAATCCACAAATCAATAGACAGCATCTGATAACCAGCAGTCAGTTGTATACCCATATATACAGATTTGTTTGCAGTAGGTATCACTAGAATGAAGAATTCATTATTAAGCAAGGGCTAAAATAATTCTAAATGCCCAGATTTAAAGCTATTTGAGTTAAGCTTTTAAAAATTTTCTAATTCAGACAAAACCTAGACTACACCTGGATCCTGTATACACCTTGTATTTTTTTTCAGAGGTTGCGCTGTTTGCCCATGTGGTGTCTGTGCATTGGGTAAATGAATTCTTTTCATTTTTGACCAACTGTTCTGTGAGAATGAAGAATGTCTAATCAAATTCAACAAATATCATTCTGACAACAACCCTAGTATCTAATTCCAAGCTTCTACTTCCAGTTGTCACATATTACTATTTAGGTATAATTCAGCAATTGGACTGTTAATTTACGTGATCCAAAAAGACACTTTTTAAAAACCAAGAGTAGTATTTATCCTACCAAGCAGGATAAATTAGGATTATTAGATAAATATCATTATCTAAACCTATCAGTTAGGATCCTTCCACAGGGAATGAAGAGAAATGAGCACTTTTATGGTATGGCTTATCTAACTTAAGGCATCTGTGTTAGGATAAGATTCTATATCATTTCAGCTTTTGCTTAGGAATCGAAATTTCATACGCAAGTCCAATATGTTACCAACTTGGATAAGCTGATCATCACAGCAACTATCTTACAAATAAGGAAATTTAAGGTTCAGAAGACAGACCTCCCTATATCAACATCTCCTGAAGCCAACTTTTTTGGACAGTTATACCCCCCAGTAGACAGCAAGTCACCAAATTTGGCATAAACCACATCCACCTGGGTCATTGTTATTCAAAAATGCGAAAGGATGGGGTAACAATTCCCATCTTTTATATAAGAGATTTGCAATAGCAACATTTTCCTGATCATGTGAGAAAATTAGGTGCTATGTTAGTTTCAACTAAAGAAGCTACTTTACGTATCCAATCCAACAACAGCTGAAAGTAAAACTCAATCAGCCATTCTCTCAGTGTCTTCTGTTATAATGCAGGCACTGAGGCCAACTATTTATGAAAGGTCTATGATGCAGGCTCAAAAAAAGCCAAATTTCTGCAATTGAGTACCCTCCATGACAGTGAACTTTTACTGACAGTGAACAGTGGCCATTACTAAGGCCACTGGTCCATTTTGAAGTAGAGCCACAGCATAAAATATGCAGAATGAGAAAGTGAGGGACGTCTTCCAGTCTCCTGTTGCCCAGGTAAACATACTGACTACTGTTTTAATGATGACTATTTTCAGCCCACATGATTAAAATGTCAAAGAGGTTTTAACTGATTTGTTATTCTCAAAAGGATGGCCAAACAAAACAAAACAAAACAAAACAAAAAAACTGGTTAATCCTAATATCAGATGTGTATTTATATCAGCATTGCAGGAAAATTTTTTAAATTTTCAAAGAACATGAGCTGTTCACTGTCCAGCATTTCAGCTTGTCCAGGCAGAGATACCTCATTCCTTCCTTTGTGCTCAGTCTGGCCATAATGACTGATACATGGCAGGATTTAGGCAAGGAAATAGGTTTCTGGAGAAGTGTGTCTCCATTGAGAAAATTAGTAATCCAAGCGAATAATAATAACCATTACTAATGCATTATACTACAGCTTCCGAAGTACCTTGGTCAGGATTAAGGTCTGGTAGGTTACACCCAAGGCACAGAGGCAGAGTCCCCGCCCCAAGCAGAATGAGAATAGTGTTCAAAATAAAACTGAGCTGACAATCTAATAATGCTAAGTAAAGAGTGAAAAATGTTTACTGGCTAAGAAATATATGGAACTTGTTATCATATGAAATCTAATGAAAATATAATTGATGAGTAACAATCTTCAGCAGAGTCTGTCTCTTCTGAGAACCACCAGATCAGATATCTCAAAGACAGTTATTAATTCCATATCTTTACCTCTTACAGTGTGATTGCATAGTCTGGGGATTACTGTGAAGATTGGAGGAAGGCTGATTTACTGCTTAACCAATCCTCTTTTACCCGTCAGTTTGGTTGCACACCAGGCCAGGAATCATTATCATAAAATTGATTGTAGAAAAGAGAGTAATATGTGTTAGCAGCTCTCTCTGGTTGACGACTAGGTCAAGACAGAGAAGAAGAGAAATGGGAAGTGCTGGGAAAAAATACAGAAAAAAAAAATAATCTCCCTGAAGTGTTCTGCAGCCTACTTATATCTGTATTCCCAGAGTACAGAGCTTCTTTAATTTCAGAAATATTTAAAATGAATATTTTTAAAGTGTGCTTTGCAAGGAGCATGTAATATACAAGCCAAACAGTTTGTTTTGTTCATTGCTTTTTTTAACACTGACTCTCACAGGATTCCAGAGGTTAATGAATGCATTATCGTGCAAGGATTAAAAGCTACTGGTAAATAAAGTCTTGGTAAAATAAGTTTAGGAAGTAATAGCATTAAAAATCAATGATTACTTGGAAAGAGACTAATGAAACAACTAAAATTGTTCTACTATTACAAGATTTATTATTTTAAACAATTAGGATGGAATAAGCAAATTGGTTTATTAACACAGAGGCCCACCAATCTCTGTATGTATAAGATTTTTCTTATCACTTTGATGTAGAAGCACTTTGATGTAGAGTAATACAATTAAATAAATTATTAAAATCTTTATATGGCATCCTACAACTCTCACTCTCATGTGCAAATAAGGACAGATGAATCTAATTTTTAGAGCCCATTGATGTGCAAACTGTAGATTTTGGATCTTCTGAACACAGTAATAAATTTATTTTTTTGTTTGTTTGTTTGTTTGTTTGTTTGTTTTTCTTAAATGCTTTTTTTATGCTTTCTATGCTTAAAAAAAAAAAAAAAAAAAAAAAGCTTTCATACTTTCATATATCAAAACTATATAAATGTTGACTCCTGTATTGTTTCATATCCTTTTCAGAACAACCTCAGGTAGGGTACCTCTTTGCTCTCTTCAGTGGATGAAGAGCTTTATTACCTTTATGAGACTTTTTACTATACTACAGCAAAAGAGATTCTGACCAATTACTGATTTGTGTATTTTTTGTTATTATCATTGCTACAAGAAACTGGAGTGACAACAAGTGAAATAAAGTTGTCAACTGAATGTGGATGATTTCAGTAATTAATTCAGGAATCTGAGAATAATGGAATAGAACAGGTACAAAACAGGAAAAAAAAAAATAGAAAAATAAATAAATAAAAGATATTCATTGTTGCAGAAATTGACAAAGAGCCAATAAAGGAAAAAACAGTATTGATTTACTTAAACTGACTGAGGATAGAAAATCCTCAATGACAATCCACAGACTTCGGTTGATAACAGACACTGTGAAAGAAAAACATATAGGGGAACTAAGAATATGGAGCTGATAAATGCAGCTAGTAAAGCTTGAAGAAGATTTGTATCATGATATCATGGAATGAAGTTTTCACAGTGCTTTTGCAAAATGTTTCATTTTTTAGAGTCAGGAAAATAAAGTCACTATCTCTTGTTTTTTTCCCTTGAAAGAAAGATCAATTCTCAAAGAGAATGGGTAATTCTCCATTTGCAATCTCTGTAGAGAGATAGTAGATATGTTTGCCATGATAGAAATGGAAATATGACTGTTACATACCTTATATAATGTCTTCTTTCTTTTTCTCATTTTTAATACATTTTATGATGTATTAAAACATATAATATTTCATTTAGGAAAAAATAAATAAAAATCAATGTGATTCCAAGTCTTTCAATATGTAATTGAAAAGCTTGGACAGAAAAGGCTGAATCTCAAAGATGGAATATGGCTCACTTGTGTAACCAACCCAACCATGCTCCGCAACTGCTTTCTTTTTTGTGCATGTCTAGGAGACATATCTTGAAACCATAACCTCTCATTCACCAAAATTCAAGACAGAAAGTTATATTTAATAAACATGAAGATTGATTTTTTTCTAAGTAAGCTGAAATGTACAAATTCATCAGATTAAGCAATCTCTCACGTCTTTACAGTGTTCCTAACTATGGAAATATCAAAAACCTCTTAAATGTTATTTATTTTCTTTATTCCCAGACACCCTCATTCTGTAATGGTTGCTGTAAACAGTAATAAATAAATGTAAACATTAATAAATAAACAAATAAATAAACTTTTTTTGTCTCATGTAGAGGCTGAGGTTTCAAAGTTCAAAAAAAGCTCAAGTAGCTTGGCTTTTTTTTTTTTTTTTTTAACAAATGGAAAAACAGATATTACAAGAAATTGTTCTTTACACTGAGACCTGATTCCTCTTTTTCTATGCTTGTTTTTGAGATACAGAAAGACAATGCAGCATACCACAAATAAGTGTCTAAAATTGAATGGAATGAACCCGGACATGGACAACTTCAATAGGACAGAAAAATTAGAAATTACAAAAAATATTGTTTTAGAAAAGCTATCATCTAATTAAAAATGAAGGATTTTGTTGTAGATATAAGATATATTGTACACATACTAAATGAACTGTACTGAATAATTAAAATGACTTAGAAATTCATAATCGGAAAGAACTTATCACTTGAAAATTAGTATCTACAGACAAAGTATTTTATATTTTAATATGAAATATCAACACAAATTTGAATTCTTAAAAACAAAACAAACAAAAAGAAAAATTATCCATTTCAGGTAAAAAAAAATGGTTTGACAATTTTCTGAGTTACAATACTTTTCTATTTTTATTCCAGGTAGTGTACAAACTTGGGCAGACTGACTATTCAGTAATAATGTCCCTAATACATTCTTCATTGTCTCTGCTGAGCTATTTTTTATTTATTTTTAGAGACAAAGCAATTTCCTGTGCTGTAAAACACAAATAATGTTATTAAAATGAATGTTACACCTTAATGTATGCAATGGCTTAACATGTACTTTGTTTAGTACTTGACATGTTACAGAAGACCTATTGTCTGAGATCAATTGGTGTGAAGGGTCTGCAACACAAGTCTTATGAGTAGCAGCTGAGGGAATTGGGGTTGTTTAGTCTGAAGAAGAAGAGGAGGCTTAGGGAAGACCGTATTGCTCTCTACACCTTCCTGAAAAAAAGTTGTGGGGAGCTGTGGGTTGACCTCTTCTCGCAGTTAACCAGTGATATGACTAGAGGGAATGGCCTCAAGTTGTGCCAGGGGAGATTTAGGTTGGAAATTAGGAGACCTTTCTTTTCAGAAAGAGTAGTCAGACATTGGAACGGGATGCCCAGGGTGGTGGTAGAGTGACCATCCCTGGGGATGTTCAAGGAAAGGTTGGATGTGGTGCTTAGGGACATGGCTTAGTGTGTGATATTGGTGGTAGGGGGATGGTTGGACCAGATGATCTTGAAGGTCTTTTCCAACCTTAATGATTATACGATTCTATGAAAAGTAGAAAAACAAACAAACAAGCAAAACACAGAGCAAAGTACATTCATGGTTGCTTTTCTCTGCAGCTCTATATTATCCAGTTCTCCTTTGTAAAAATATAGCTGCTGTAGCAGTAGTAGGTGTGAAAGCCAGGATAATGTTGTGTTAGGAAGAGACTGAAAAGCAGGAACCAAGTGGTTATCTGACATGCTGATAAATGTGGAGGGTGTTGGGAGGCCCAGAACTACCTTGCTACCCAGGAAGTGAAGAGCTTGTAAATAGCTTGTAATCAGTCAAGCAGTTAAGTACTATATGAAAGGGGTGATTTGCTACCTAAAGGAGGTGAAATAAGAACATAAAAAATTGAAACAACAGAAAGAAAGAAAGAAAGAAAGAAAGAAAGAAAGAAAGAAAGAAAGAAAGAAAGAAAGAAAGAAAGAAAGAAAGAAAGAAAGAAAGAAAGAAAGAAAGAAAGAAAGAAAGAAAGAAAGAAAGAAAAGAAAGAGAAAGAAAGAAAGAAAGAAAGAAAGAAAGAAAGAAAGAAAGAAAGAAAGAAAGAAAGAAAGAAAGAAAGAAAGAAAGAAAGAAAGAAAGAAAGAAAGAAAGAAAGAAAGAAAGAAAGAAAGAAAACGTAGACATAACTCTGTTCAGAGTTTGTTGCCATTTTGCTAACTGGACTAAACCAAAAATTCTCCTTCAAAAATAACTCCTTCAAAAGCTACTGTGTAATACTATGTCAGTTGTTTTCCATTATTGACTCAGAACACTAGGGATAGGTTATCCTAGGATGAACATAATGTGAAAGCCAAAATGTTCCATCACTGAATACCTAGTAGCAATGCAGAATCCCACAAGTGTTCCTTATCAATGTTAGATTCATAGTTTCAAGATGTAATAGAAGACTGTGTCTAGACTGCAAAGGATCATAATTTGGACATCTGTCTGTGCATTATGAAAAATAGTGACCATATGTCTGGGTAGAATCTTCTATAGCTCAGGTGCAACATCACTAAACTGCAATAGCTAAAGAAACTGGCTCTGCAGATATTTCTTTGCTATATAACTGCTGATGACCCAAAAACAATGTATTTGAAATTGTGCGTGCTCAGTACCATCATACTTAGGACCATGGAGAAATAGAAAGGAAAGTGTATCTCAACTATCTAGTACTGAATTATTGATGCTTTATTATGTCAAACAGACTGAAAAATCATGCATCAGCTTTCTTTAAATGCAAAAGATACAAATCACTCTAAACCATCAAGTAAGCAAAAATCTGCAATACAGGAATGGATTGCTATATGCACAAATAACAAACATTCTAGCCTATCAGAAGTATTATTGTACATATTGTTTTTATTCAAATTTATGCACAAAAAGTGCATGTAAGACATCTACACCCCGGGAATGGCATTTTAAAATATCATTTTTAGTAAAAATGAAACATATAATCTCTGAGTCTGGCTTTTTAAGTTTATTTTAAGGAAACCAATTTTCATATTTTATGCTTAAAATTAGAATTCTGCATTTAGATTATTTGGGTACTTATGTGTACACTTAGGCCCACTGGTTTGACAGCTAAGAGCTAGTTTATTCCAAGCACAGCCAAATCATGCTACTTGAATCAGAACCACAAAAAGGTGATTTCTAGTTTAAAACTAACAGAATACAGCAGCAGAATATAAAGGAATGTAATGCAATTTTCTTTAAAAATATGCATCATTTTATCATATTTTGTAATATAGTATACTGTCCCACTATTTTTACTAAAATGCGTTTTTTCATTTACCTTGTTTGTTTTGATTTCAGAGTGCTCCTAGGCAACTCTGAATCTTAGGTTATCCTAATTGGAAATTTATTTGGGAAAATAATTTTAAAAGATTCAAGAGAATTAATCTAAAACCTCAGTTATACTAGTAGCATAAGCACTCATTTTTTTCTCTTATGCCTCAGACAATCATACATAGAAATACAACAAACTATAGTAGTTTTCTTTTGTTAAAAAAAAAAAAAGGGAGAAAGAAAATAAAAAGAAAAGTGTGCACTATTGAAAAATATATTCTCTTTTCAACAAGGTACAAGATTCTCAGGCATATAAGCAGATATAGAGGAAGAAAGTTCAAATACCTGTACTGAAAACTAAAGAAAAATGATTTGGATTACTTTTATCTTATATAAGTTTATCCATTTAAAAGTGGATTTTATTTTTTTTCTGTAAATTATTACTTAGACTATTCACAATCTATGTAGTAAAAGGTTACCTCAAGACATATTTATTCCATCATAGAATACACCACTAAAATACTTTTCAGATGTTTATCCCTCTCTACCAGCTCTAGCAAGAGCCTAGATGATTAGTTTAGTCTTTTAACTTTTAGATAGATAAAATTATATTAAATAGCATATTTTGCCTTGCACTAAAATGAATCACTGAGAGAAAAACAATCTTGAGAGAACTAAAAATTAATTAATTAAAATTAATAACTTAAAAGGCTATAGCTATATAACTAACTATAACATAACTATATGAAGTAAAACATTATTATAGGTAACTGTCCAGATACAGATGTTTAGCTGAAGTAAGATAGATGAAAATAGGAAAAAAAATATCTTCAGCTTTCTATAGAAAGTTCTGAGACAAATAATCTTTGAGTTTTAGATTAATAAAATCAATGGCAGTACTCTTTGCCAGAGTTCGATAAAGTCTTACTTCCCAAAAGAGACTGTGTAATGTCTGGTGTGAAATCTCATAAATGCAAATTTCAGGATAGCTTTAGATTTCATTATCTGATATCTTACCAGATCAGATCTCATCTTTCTACCAGCAAACCTCATTCTTTACTCATGCAGATTCCAGTAGTGGAAGCTAAGTCCCACATCCTAAAATAGGAATATATCTCCTGAGAGACATGCTGTCCTTGAAACAAGAACTCGTGATTTATCAACTGGAGGGACCTGGGGTCTCTCACAGGCCTTACCTTCTCTACTCAGCCTCCCCTGTGGCCACCCCTCCACACTGCCCATGGCTAAGGATTACATTTCAGCCTAGCCCATTGCCATCAGTCCTTACCCCAGCAACACTGTAGGACTGCCAGTCTCCAGATTTTTCTCTGGCTCTCTCAGACAGACTCCATGACCTATACTGTAGCTTTTTGTCTTGCCCACTCTCCCTTTTTTTCTAGCTGAAGCGCCTGGATGGACCCTGGATGAGGTGCACCACTCACCATGATAAAGGCTGTTGTTGCTGCTGCCTATCACCACCTACACTCTGCCTACCACGTTCAGTCCCTGCCTGCACTGGGTCACCCTTGGCTTCCAATTCATCTCAACCATGGAGAAGTCCCAGTGTTGTGGATTCCAGGAAATCAGAAAGAAAGGCAGTAGCACAGGTGAGGTTCTTAAAAAAATGAATCCTGTGTTCTACAAATGTAGAAAAAGTTATACAAATACAATGTGAGAGGCTCATCATAGTTGAAAAAAAAAGAAAATATTTAATCTTCTTCCTTCTTGTGAGAGGAATATTACAGAAAAAATCTGGTGTAAAATTCTGTTTTGCAAGTACAAGCATTCAGAGGCAAGAAGAAAAAGTTACATCATTAACTTTGATGGGATTCGTATGTTGACATAGCCAAAACCATGATGAGTGCAGATACTGTGATTTGTCTCTGAAAGATGAGTCTGTGCCCAAGACATAGACAAAAGAAAATAAGTTTTGCAGAAATGCAAAGGTACTTCATAAAGACATGCTGAACCAGTATTCATTTTATCAATTCATCTGGTTTTTATCTTTTTTTTTTTTTGATGTCTGATCTTCTGTTTGTTGCTGAATGTTACTAAAAATAAAAAAGTACTGTCATAATACTGTGACAAAAGCCTTGTCATTGAATTTTTTACAGGAACAGAATAAGAAAAAGATAAGTAGCCAATATCACAGCATCACAGAACCACACACTATACCCCTTACTTACCAAGAACAGAACATGGCTTGCAGATCATGGACTATAAGGAAAAAGCTATGAAAATAAACACATGCACATAATACTCATGTTAGAGTAGCCCATATATCACGTATATTGTGTATTACACTAACCATAATCAAATAAATGGAAAATATAGAAAGCAACTAATATACTCGGTGTTAGAAAACAAGAATAAATAAATAAATAAATACTATCACCTGTTCAGTCTCTTCCTTTCTTGAAATAGACATGCTCCAACTGAAATACTCATTTCTAATAAAGCTTTAGATTCCACTAAAAATACTTGTTTTTTTTTTTTTTCAATCACCTTTTGATAGTATAACTACAGTACTGCCTGGCACCTATTCAAAGGTGGAGGAATCACTTGTGTCTTCAGCAATACCATAAGGTTATCCAGTCTGTCCCACAACCCCTCTTCAGTCCTGCATCTTTGCTCTGAGTTCTGATCAAAACAAATACCTTAATCAACACCCTAACTCCTCAGTTCTTTCACTGACCTTTCATTCACCTGAAGCTTGAAGAGGTGACATTTAAAAGTGAAATGCTCCTGTTTCTTTCTAGATGTTTAAATATCAATACTTTAATATAAGAGATTATTCCTTTTCTTCAAACAGTATTTCATGTGCCCTGTCTGAGGCCTTCAGCATCTGTTTCTACCAGGCGTTATAATGTATTTCAAAATTCTGTGCACTGTCCATAGAGAGTGAAGAACTGCTTTGTTGAAATAATAAATTACTTGCACTTAATCAATATATCTGATAGCAAGTTAAGGTGAAATCACAATTTAAATGTTGTAGAACAGTAGGGTTCTGAGAGTAATATGTTATTCTATTCTGTTAAGTATATGCTTCATCAGGTCTAAATAAATAATTGTAATAACAAATATTCCTGTGTACTGTATTTATTGCTGTATATAGATCTGTAAGGTTTTTTATTTGGTTGTCAGTCTAATACAGCTGGACATTGGGCTTTTCTTGTGCCTTACTTCTTGCTTCTGCTCTTAATAGCTAAATAGAAATTTTGTTACAAATTTTTGTAATATGTTATATAGTGATTTGCCAGGTAATCTTGCTTATACAATTTAACAGACTCCAAGTCCCAGATTTTCCTACAAAATGGACTCTTAAATATTTTTTCATGTCAGCAGCAGTAATTTTACCTCTATAAATTTCTATACTCCATGCTTCCGCTGGCTTGATACTGGGGAGTGTCCTATTTCTTTTCCTGTTTTATTTAAAACAGAAGAAAGAAGAAGAGATGAAGAAGAAAAGAGAAAGAGAATAAATCAAAAAAAAAGGGGGGGGGGGGAGGGAAGGGAAGGGAAGGGAAGGGAAGGGAAGGGAAGGGAAGGGAAGGGAAGGGAAGGGAAGGGAAGGGAAGGGAAGGGAAGGGAAGGGAAGGGAAGGGAAGGGAAGGGAAGGGAAGGGAAGGGAAGGGAAGGGAAGGGAAGGGAAGGGAAGGGAAGGGAAGGGAAGGGAAGGGAAGGGAAGGGAAGGGAAGGGAAGGGAAGGGAAGGGAAGGGAAGGGAAGGGAAGGGAAGGGAACTTCAAAGATCGTCTAGTCCAACTGCTTGACCTCTTCAAGGCTAACCTAAAGTTTAATCATATTAAACCATATTAATGACTAATTAGAGGGCATTATCCAAATGTCTCTTACACATTGACAAGCATGAGGCATCAACGACCTCTCTAGGAAGCCTATTCCAGTGTCTGACTGCCCTCACAGTTTTTTTTTTTTGTTCCTAATGTCAAGTCTGAACTTCCCCTGGCACAGTTGTGTGCCATTCCCACATGTCTTTTGGTTACCAGGAAGAAGACTCCTCTGTCTCCAATTCCCCTCCTCAGGAAGTTGTAGAGAACAACTCTGTTGCCTCTTAGCTTTCTTTTTTCCAAACAAGACAACCCAAGTGTCTTCAGACTCTTCTTATAAGACCTGCCTTTCAGCCCTTTTAACAGCTTTGTTACCCTCCTCTGGACATTTTCAAGTACCTTAACATCCTTTTTGTGTTGTGGAGATTGGAACTGCATGCAATATTCAAGGTGAGGCTACACCAATGCTAAATATACTGGGAGAATCACCTCTTTTGAACAGTTAGCTATGCTGTGTTTGATGCATCCCAAATGTAGTTTGCACTCTTGGCTGCCAGGGAAGATTCACATTTTGCCTACTCTTGACCCAGCAGATCCCTTTCTGCTGAGCTGCTCTCTAGCCACTCATCTCCTAGTCTGCACCTGTCTGGCATTATTCAATCCCAAGTGCAGTACCTAGCATTTCCCTTTGTTGAACTGCATGTCATGGATGATCCTCCATTGCTGCAGTCTATCTAGATCCCTCTGCAAAGTATGAGTAAATATAGAGAAATCCCAATGACCTGAGTTCATGCTATTTGTTTCCCATGATTGGTTAAAAATAGTTAAGAAATTAAAAGGTCACTCTAATATTAATAGATTCAAAGTACTTTCACAAGGGAAAGAAAGGAAAAAAAAATACAAGGTGACACACATTATGATAGAGAAGTCAATGGCATAATACTGTTCCTATATTATTGATTGTATTTGTTCTTAGTGCTCCAGGGGTACAATGAAATATTCTTTCCAAATATATAGTGACAGTTAAAAAGATGGCATTGAAAATGGCATAAATATAGCCCCATAAGTTATCATCACAGAATTAAATGTTTCTCCTCTGATAAAACAAGCATCAAAGAGGATTTATTTGTATTAATCTTACACAAAATCTTCTTACATCCAGCTTTAATGGCAGCATATTATGTAGATAGAAAAAAAAACTAGGTAAACCTCAGAGTATTCACACATCACAACGATCAGTAAATGGAATGTGAGAATTTGCTTGTTTTTACCTTATGACTCTATATCTGTATCCATAATTATCAGAATGCTTTCCAGACTCTGCCACTGAACTTCATTAAACTCAAACCTACAGTGCACAGCCCAGCCCTCATTTTAGCATAATAAAGATGCAAAACTTATTATGTATGCATAAGGCAATCTAAATAAAACATGACTTAAATGTCTGCAATCTCCAAGTTAAATAACCTAATTTACTTGGAAACAATGTGTACTACTGAAATATAAATTATATAAATCCAGAATCAGGAGCATAAAAAAATCATTTGAGTTTATTTGAGAAAATAGTCTCACCCTTAAATCAAAGGAAATTAGACTAAGCTTCACCCTTTGGCTTTTTATATCCAAAATGACTTCATATTTCTCTCACTCCTTTCCTAACTAAAACTTAGTTCACCATTTATTTTTCTTCATTAAAACTCATCACAAATCAAGTGTATTTTCTGATAACTTTCATATTGCTTCTCGTATGTCTTTTATCACCCTACCAGTAGTTCTGTGATTCTGTAATGTAATGGCTTCTTATTTGCCAGCCATCTGAAACCAAGGCTAAGCAGTCCAGGGCGAGTGCTTAATTGGATTCTGAATTTTCTTCTGAAAGACCCAAATAAATAACGTTCATTAACTGCAAAAGATCTTGCAGCAGATCCTCATTTGATAGGAGGCACACAAATTTGATTTCCCTGTTTCACACCTGATCTTTTAATCTGTTCATTCAGTTAACTTTCAGTGTTACTTTCTTATGTTTTGTAACCTCTTTCCCAGATGATACACTTGATGTTTTCACAGTCATCTATCTCCATCATTTCTTTGCAGTACTTTCTTCCTGCCTGTGCCCCAAACTATTTTGACATGCCATAACTTGCATAACTAGTCCTCCTGATACTACCACTGTCCCCGGGTTCCCTCTGAAATCTGCCGTCCTTCTTAGAACACAACAAACAGCAGATGCAGCATCCAAAAAGTGCTGCAGACATAGCAGCCATGCAAAAAGAATAGAAGCTGACAGCATTTGAGTGTAGTCATAACCAAATTATGGACTGAGTTGCAGCCATATCTGAAGGTACATCCAGCTTTCCAGCCAAGGCATTCATGATCCATGCTATGGCATTGTGCATTCACGTCCAAAAGTACGTTGACTCCTGGAGGTTAGGTCAGAAAGTCAAAACTGGTACTTAAGATTTGCTGGTGATATAAATCATGATAACAGCTATCCTGAATACCAAAATATCTTGCAAAGGTTTTTTTTTGTTTGTTTGTTTGGTTTGGTTTTGTTTATATATATATATATATAATTCAAGTCATAAATAATATTCATGATCTTCCATAATTCAGGGACAGATATCATAGGTTACTATTTTTAGTATGAAACCTAAATGTTTCATACTACCACTAAGTGTTTCTTATTTTCTTTCTCCGTAGAAAAACAAAAATACTATACATATTCAATTCAGCATATGCTTCAGTAAAATTTCACAGTTATTTTACACATTTCAATTATACACAACGCATGAAATCCCCATTGTGAAAATAAAAAGTTAAAAACATTAAATAAAGACTGACACTGCATATTTAAGCAATAAAGTAAAAATGGAATCAGAGAAAAGTATTGTGTTTCTGCCTTCAGAAGTGAAAAGAGAAATTTATCATTGAATTTTGTCGCTTTTCATTTGTGTCCTAAAAAGCTTTCTTTCCTTTACTGCTTTCTGTCACTAATATATCTCAAACCCACTAAAGGGGGAAGGGGCAAGGACAGGGGGAGAGAGATTTGTTGGTTTATAGCAAGACTATACCCACCCACGCTGATCCTATCATGAGCTTGGTCTAGTGCTGTGAAAGTTGTATCAGCTATGGAAATGGTGAACATCAGATATACATGTATATTTATAGAGAGAGAGATATGATATATGTATTTATACATCCATATATCATCCATGTACCTTGCCAGTGGATTCTGTCCATAAAACTGGCATAATCTGCTGTAGGGTTATTATCTCAGGGTAGAAATATTCTTTGGTTGCATATCACATTGCATGGCAAAAATGGCATTGTTAGACCATCTGTGTAATATTCACAATATTTATTGATGGTGACCACCTCTGTCATAGTCATTCTCTTTTAATTAAATTATATATTTTTTTCATAAAAATATGAAGTATAAACTGTACATTAGATTAATATTAGCACCAACTTCAAGCCTGGTTGTACCTTAATACAACTGGATAGCTCTGCAGACCACAGACAGGGATGCATCCAGAATACAGACTCATGCAGAAATAAATAAATAAATGTCTTGGAACAGAAAGACGATATTGAAAATTATCAAATTAATGTGTAATAATTTAGAGATACCCTAAATGTTGGGGCACAGAAGTTACATAGCTGTTTCTGGAACTGCTGTTTTTCGGGTTAGCACTCTAATGTCCCTCTAGAGTCAATGACACTTCCCTACATCTAAGGTGAAGGAAGAGTGCAGTTAGTGGGACATACTGGAGCTCACCTTACCTACATGCCTCATTTTCTTCAGTGGGCTGACTGAAAGAACACATCACCAGGTCTTGTCCCAAGGTACACACAGGGTATGACTGTATTACACATCTCAAGACGACAGCAAGAAAGGGCTTCTCTATCACACAGTTTAGGCTCTCTGAAACCTACAGAGGACAACTTAGGCCAAATGCATTAATCATAGAATCATAGAATCATATAATATTCTGAGTTGGAAGGGACACATAAGGATCATCAAGTCCAACTCTTGGCTCCACACAGGTCTACCCAAAAATTCAGACCATTTGACTAAGAGCACAGTCCAGCTGCTTCTTAAACTCCAACAGGCTTGGTGCCGTCACTACATCCCTGGGGAGCCTGTTCCAGTGGTAAGTATTAAGTTTTCTTTTACAGGAAACTAAGCACTTCCACAGGTAATCCTGATGACTCTAGGTGACTACCCCTCTTTTTTCACGATTATATTGTGGAGTATGAATAGGGATCTATAAGGAATTTATATGTATGCCTATCTGTCCATGCAGTCATACTTTTTGAAAATATGGTCAAACGGCATCTTCCACATTTTGCATAATAGTCTAGATTACTGGCTCAAGAACAGTCAAACCTTGGTTCATGCTCCCAAATTCCATGCTCAAGAGTAGGGCCAAAACCACAAAATCTAGGGAAAAGAAGGCACTCTGTCTTCAAAACTGGGCCACTGTGTAGGTAATGAAGAAAGCAGTCAAGGAACCCCAGTTGGTGCTGACCTTGATGGTTAGAGCTGATACCTACTTCTGGTTCTAAATATAAAATCTATATGCTAGTTGTGACTTGCATAGGATGTTCACACAGCATTTACAGTTCAGAACTGCAATATTTTTTATATTCAGCTCATTTTATGAGATATGCCCTAGGTAGGTAGATTTAGGATAAGAAATTAAGTTTTCTAGTTGCAAACATTGCTCTTTTTTACTTACAAAAAATGAAAATATTTATTTTTAATGCACAAAGTATTAATTTTTCTTCTCAATCTTTGGAGAGACACATGTTTTCATTAGCTAAACTGTTTTACATTGCTATTTTGTTACATCACAATTTAAATAAAGAGTCTCAACTAAGTGTTTTTTTATAATTTTAGAAAACAACAATGCTATCAGGTGGTTTTACTTTTAAATTAAAAGTCCAACTATTTATAGAAACTGTCTGTTAAATTAAAAATATTGAAAACAAACATTCCCTAGAAGCTCTTTTAGATCTAAATATTTATAACTAAAACATTTCAAAAAAAGCATTTTCCTGAAAATTCCATAACCACTGGGAATTTTGTAAAAAAAAAAAAAAAAAAAAAAAAAAAAGTTTTTATTTATTTATTTATTTACAATAAGAATATTCTTAAAATTTTCCATGTCAAACCAAAACAGAAGTTTTCTTTGGGAACAACAAAGGGTACATAAAAAGAAAAAGTGGAAAGAATTCTCTTAGAATCATAGAATAGCCTTATCTGGAAGAGGCCTACAAGGACCATCTAGTCCAACTCCTGGCACCACAGAACCACCTTTTGTCTGGGAGCACTGTTCAAATGCTTCTTGAACAGTAGCAGCTCAGTGCCATGACCACTGTCCTGGGGAGCCTGTCCCAGTGCCCAATCACCCTCTGGGTGCAGAACCTTTCCCTAACCCCCAGCCTGACCCTCCCCTGTCCCAGTTCCATGCCGTTCCCTCGGGTCCTGTCGCTGTCCCCAGAGAGCAGAGCTCAGCGCCTGCCCCTCAACTCCCCTCGTGAGCGAGCTGCAGGCCGCCATGAGGCCTCCCCTCAGCCTGCTCTGCTCGGGGCTGAACAAACCAAGGGACATCAGCTGCTTCTCATACTCCTTGTCCTCTAGACCCTTCACCATCTTTGTAGCCCTTCTTTGGACACTCTCTAATAGTTTTACGTCCTTATATTGTTGTGTCCAAAACTGCACACAGCATTTGAGGTGAGGCTACACGAACTCAGAGTAGAGCAGGACAATCCCTTCCCTCCACTGACTAGCAATGCCGTGCCTGATGCACCCCAGTATACCACTGGCCCTTGTATCAGTTTTCTGTAGTTTTAGAAAACTGTGCAGTATGTATTACTCCTCTCAAAGAACCTGTTAAAATAAAGTCATTGTCTAGCCCTATAGTAATAAAATCCTCCTTAAAATTTTCTTCTTAAGTAAATAGTTTGAAAGGCAGTAGTTAACAGTTGCTTTACTTTTAAGACTTAAAAGTTCTTATCAGATACTGAGCACAAAATTAATATGTATTCAAATATTTAATTCTACTACCCAGTGAAATAAATTGCACAGACTCTTTCAACAGAAGAGCAGATGCAGAAACGTATTCTAGAAATTGCAATTGGATCTACAGTTGGCAAGTGTAGATTTATGGTCAAGGAGGGTATGTATATTCTTCTTAAAAATCTGCATGCTCTTTCATTAGCTAAGATTGCATGGGAATTGCTTTTAATTGGGCATAATGCTTCTTCTACAAAAACAAACAGCTATAAATAAATTTAACACTATTTTACAAACAACCGGCATACAGCTAGTTCTTTTTTGTTTGTTTTTACTTTTAATAAAGATGGTAAATAATCTAGGTGTAACAGGTGAAACCAGACATGATAATTAAAATAAATTTTCTCTTGATCACATCCATCCATCCAGGGGAGAATGCATGCTGCATTTCAGTAATGCAAGCATTTAAATACACTCTTTATGGCGAGTCTGTATTTTAAGGCATGTAATCAACCCACAGACAACAGCCATTTGATACCACCACTGAAGAGAAAAGTCCCCAGCAGCCACGAGACTTGCAGAAAATCTCAATCTGAATGTATAAAAAAAATAACAGGCACAGGCTGGGCACATGCCTGTAGCCTGAAGGCATCCATGCTGCTTAACTCCTTGCTCTTATACTCTTACGGTTTTGATACCCACCACTTAGCTAGACAATATCAGGCAGAGTTCCAGGACAGTAAAAGACAAAGACATCTACAGCCACCTTGCTTTGGTGTGGTTTTTGATGTGCAGATGCCATGCTTTGCCATGCCATTTGCATTTGGCTGCAGAGCTAGCAAAAGAGACTGGCCTCATTTCTTTGCTAGCACAGGCACAGCGGAGTCCATGTTTCTCCCTTCCCTCAGCCTTCCAGCAAATTTAGGAATTAGAATCTGCTCATTCGCTGCAGACTATTTTGTTTGTCTAAGATTTGCCTGGTATGTTTTTCTACCACATCATCCATGGGTGAGCAGTTTCCAATCACTGTTAGGCAGAAATATTATTTCTGAACACAGATAGGCTATGTATAGCCACCTGACCACAAGTTTCAGCAACATTAAAGTATTACTAGCCTAAGATCCACAACAAAACATCTGAACCTTCAGGTAAGATGACCATCAGAGGATGCTTGCCACCAGGGAGATTAAGCTGATACAGCCTGATTCATGGCTTCTGCTCTCCCCTCTGCCCCCTTATTTGACATTCTTTATGTCAATTCTCCTTCTTTTTCATCTCTTCTTCCCACTCCAGCATCTCATCCTGAAGCAGATTCAACTTTCAGGGTTGCTTCAGGCAAGCACTCACAAGAAGAAATAGAATAGTTAGATTTCTCCCATATTTGCATCAGGATAGAAGAGGCTGAAGGACTCCATCTGGACATCTTATAACTCCCAGATGAGTATTTTGAATATATCAGAAAATTTTAAAGGGGAACACAAATGTCATTTTTTATCCATATAATTTTGTTCATTCTCAAAGTGAAAAAAAAAAAAAAAAAAAAAAAAAAAAAAAAAAAAGACAGCTGGATATTAATTATAAACTCTTATTTTTTGAGAATAATACCTCAGCTGGTGCTTGCACTTGGAACCTCCCCAGAGCTTATTGGACTACCTATTTGCTTAAAAACTTAAACTAATTTGAGTCTGCACTGAGAAATATGGTAACAGCAGAAAGCAGCATTAAGTCTTCTTAACAGCTGTCTTCAGAACGAATATATGAGGTGCGGGAGATGAGTTATTTAAAAGTGCCTGCAAACCATAAATATAATTCTTTATGAATCATGTTTAGAATTCTTCATGTTTTATTAGTTGCAAGTATTATTCGTAGACACCCATTTTCTTTTTGTGTATAAGGCACTGTAGCTAAAAACAATATCTATAAACATATAAATTTTAACTTTAAGAATTCTTTCTCTCTCTAAACTTAGTAATAGCTATAACAAGAGCTGAGAACATGGGAACGATCACCTCCCTGGTCTTGCTGGCTACACTATTCCTGATACAAGCCAGGATGCCATTGGCCTTATTGACCATCTGGGCACACTACCAGCTCATGTTCAGGCCGGCATCAATCAGCACTCCCAGATCCCTTTCCTCTACACAGCTCTCCAGCCACCCTGCCCCAAGCCTGTAACTTTGCATGGGGTTGTTGTGGCCAAAGTTCAGGACCCAGCACTTAGCCATGTTGAACCTCATTCAATTGTCCTCTGCCCATCAATCCAACCTGTACAGGTTGATTTGGTTTCACCTGTAAATTTACTGAGAGTGCACTCAATTCCTTCATCCAAATCACCAATAAAGATATTAAAGAGGATGGGCCCCAACATCAAACCCCAGCGAACACTACTGGTGACCAGTTGCCAGCTGGATATAACTCCATTCACTTCCACTCTCTGGACTCAGATGTCCAGATGGTTTTTAACCCAGCAAAGAGTGTACCTGTCCAAACTATGGGCCTCCAGTCTTTCCAGGAGAATACTGTGGGAGAGTGTGCCAAAGGCTTTGCTGAAATCTGTAGTTCCTGTAGATCCTGGGTTCCCTGTGTCCTCCTTATGACTCTTATTATAGATAGGTGTCATTAGCAAGTCTCCAGTCATCTGGAACCAACTCCCTCAGCATCCTTGGGTGGATCCCATCTGGCCCCATGGACTTGTGACAGTCCAGGTGAAGCAGAACGTCTCTAACTATTTCCACCTGAACTATGGGGGGTTTCTTCTGCTCCCCATCCCAGACTTCCAGGTTGGGAGGATGAGTACCCCGAGGTACCCACGATATTTCAGTGATGGCGACTAGGTCATAGTTTGCCTGACACACAATGGTTTCCAGCTCCTCCTGTTTGTTGTGCATGTTGCGTGCATTGGCATAGATGAAATTCAGTTGCATCATTGCCCTCCCCCCAACCTTGTTGTTGCTGCCCCAGGCTCATCTCTATAGAAGCTCATTTCATCTCCATCTCCCTTTGTACCTAGTTTAAAGCCCTCAAGATGAGCCCTGACAGCTTCTGGGCTAGGATATGTTTCCCCCTTTGAAACAGGTTGGACCCATCTGCAGCTATCAGGCAAGGTGCCAAGTAAACCTCCCCATGGTCAAATAAATAAATAAATAAATAAATAAATCCTGTGATAACACTAGCCTCTTGGACTTGTATGGATTAGTTGGGCCTTCCAGATCCACTCAGTATCTCTCCCTGCCGCTGACGCCACTGACGTGATAGAGGAAAACACCACCTGTGCACCCCCACTCCATCTACTAACAACCCCAATCCCCTGAAGACCCTTTTGATAACCTTCAGGCTTTCTTTCAGAAATTTTATCACTGCCAACCTGAATTATCACTAATGAATAACAATAACAGGGGTGAACCAGGCCAAGAAGTTTCCTGGTAATGTCCCTGACCTGGGCCCCAGGTAGGCAGCAGACTTCCCTCCAGGTAGGGTCTGGCCAACATATGAGGTCCTCCATTCCCTTCAGAATGGAGTCACCTATTATTATATAATATTATATAATTACCCTTCTTTCCTTCTTGGTGGAGGAAGTATTGAGGCATGGAGTTGACTTCCTTGCCGTAGACAGCCTCCTGGTTGGACCTTCTCCCACATCCTCACCACTCTGTCCCTCAAGCTCCAAAGCCTCAAATCTATTGTGTAAGGGCACCTGAGGTAAGGGCAAGACAGGTGGGTAGGGAGTTCACCTGCAACGCTGAGCAGGGACCTGTTTCCATTCGTCTCCATCTCTCAGGTCCCATCCCTCAGCCAACAGCAAAAGGGCAGGGGGTCCATCACTATTGGGGGTATTTCGCCCCAATGCCTTTCTCTCACGCATGGTAGTGAGTGACTCCACCGGTCTAACTCCTGCTCACACTCCCTGATACTCCTTAATCTCTTCACCTCTTCTTTGAGCTCTCCTACCAGGTTGATCAGATCCTCCACCTGCTCGCACCTCTCAGAGGTGATATCTCTGCCACCTTCCATTGACAGCAACAGGATCAGGCACTCCCTGCAGTCAGAGACCTGAACACCAACATTTTGGGACAGGCAGTCAGTCTGGGTTGCCATAGTCCTTTGGCAAGAGCTTTCTGCCTGGTGAAGACCGTAGCTGCATTTGCTGTCTGGGAGGCAGAAGATAGGTGAGCTGTCTCCTGGGCAGGGAGGGATACTCAATCCTCCCTACACACTGTCATGCAAAGTGCCACACCACACCTGGATGATGCCCCACACCCTTGTGGTGGTTTTACAGTGCTGGGCAGCTAAACCCCACAACCGCTCTCTCACTCCCCCTCTTTTTAGATGAGGAGGGGAAGAAGTAAAGCAAAGAACAACTCACAGGTTGAGATAAGGACAATTTAATTAAAGGGAAATAATAATAATAATTAAATAAAGATTATTATGAACTAAACAATTTAACTAAAGGGAAATAAAAAGGGAAAGGGGAAAAGGGAGGGGGGGAAAGGAAAATAAAAAGAAGGGAGGAAAACAAACAAAATAAATGAAGGCTATGTGGAAGTGCAGAGGAAAGAATTACTCTCTACTTCCCACAAAAGAGCGATGATTGACCACGTCCTTGAAGCAGGGCCTCAATGCACGTAGCCGCTGTTCAGGAGGAGGATCAACGTTTTCCCAACAAGAATCCACCCCTCCCCTCTTCTTCCTGTTTCCACCTTTTATTGCTGAGTGTGACATCACATGGTATGGAATATCCCTTTGATTGGTTTAGGTCAGCTGCCCTAGTGATGTTTCTCTCCTCACTTTTTGCCCACCCCCTAGGAGGATTAGAGAAAGGCCCAATGCCGTGCCAGCACTGCTCAGCAGTAGACACAACACTGGTGTGATAACACTGCTGTTCCTGTTACAAGTGCAGAGTACAGCACTGTATGGGCTGCTGCAGGGAAACATTCCAGCCAGAGCCAGTACAACCCTGGTTGGCGTGCCACACCCTAGTCACTCAGGCTCCCCAGGGGCTGCCTTTGTGCAACAAGGGGGCTTTCTGACCCCACCCAGGCCTTGTGAGCTTCTGGCCCCACCCATGTCTTGTGAGCTCCTCTCGTGAGGAGCTCCTCTCGTGGGTCTCGTGAGCTCCTCTCGTGGGTCTTGGCAGCTCCCTTGGCTGCCTTGAGTGGCCTCAATGAAGGGAAACTCCTACACTACTCCACTGCAGAACAAGTGTGCCCCATCACCATTTTGATGGAGCAGTCAGTCAATTTCTGACTAAATGCAAGTCAGAGAGCTATATCAACAGATAAATGGACAGAAATCAGCAAGGCATGGGTGTGGAATTGTTAGAAACATTGGACTAAATGTTGAACAAGTTAGAAACAGGCAAGTAGCATAGACAGTGAAAGGCCTCTTAGTGGGTTTCTGTATATTTGTCTCCAAAAGCACACAAGAAGGAAAGATAGTGGCCTGTTGGTGTCTCCACCAATTTCAAATTAATTATACAAACACTGCATTCAGCATTATTATACTCATCAGGAGTATATGCACCTTTGAGGGTGCATAAAAGACTCTACTCAGGGCTAATTATTATCACATACCTTGATTGACTTAATATATATATAAAATTTCCTTCTTCTTCAGACACTAAGTTACTTCTTATGAAAATTAAACATAAATTCAAGTGTTTAATTTCAAAAATAATTTCAAAAATCTTCAAAAGTGCTCCATTGTCGTGATGCTTGTATCTCATCCAAGTAAGCTGAAAACACAAGCAGTACTCTTTATCCCCACCCTACCAGCACCTTCCCCCCCACCCAAAAAAAAAAAATAAATAAAAATGTTTGTTTGTTTTTGTTTGTTTGTTTGTTTTATCTTCGGTATAACAAGGATCAATATAACTGAAGAATGAGGCTAAGATTTTCAGTGGAAATGATATGAGGTGAAGTCAAAGAGAAAACTGTCAAGGCTCAACTAAATACAAATCAGGTGCCTTATAACACGCTACTGCCTCCTCAGACGGTCCAGTAAAGAGCTCTTTCTTATGATCATCCTTTATTTTATTTTGTTAACAAGCCCTTACATTTTTTCAAATGATGAAAACATCAACATTTCTCTGGCTACTTCCTGCTTGGATATTGCAAAATTCAGAGAATATAATTTTTCTCGCATAATATTATTATTCTGCTGAAATGTATGATATTTGAAAGCCATATATTCAGACAAGTTCTTCCTAGAAGCCTGATGAAATTTTCAAAAAAAAAAAAAATCTTCCTATAAAACTACATGTATATCACAGGCTTTCTGAAATTTTCTTTTTCTATTTTTTTTTTGTTGTTGTTACTAGAGACATTTGCATTATAACAGGAGCTTCGTTTCAGAGATTTCATGTGTTTATTTCTCATTTTAAGCTATAATCTTCTAGGTATAACAGCATAATCTTCTCTACTGAAATGAGGAGTGATGTCATAAACATTGTTTCATGAAGGAATAAACTTCAAGCATAAGCCTTAAAAGCCATTTTTATGTCCATAAAAAATGGAAGCTCATAAAATACAAAATTCACTATTAAAAATCCATTGAAATTTTTCCTTTCTTTTTAAAAATATTTATATGAAGTCAAAACAATATTGTTCATATTGAGCTGGGTACAGACAGAGAATTAAGGTGTGTAGCACCTTATAGGCTCTGGTTATAGGTTATACGAAAACCTTATAGGTTTTCTGGTTCAAGACAAAATAATATTGTTCATAGGCCTAATCCTTTTTATCACCCATTATAATTTATTTGTGAATAATAAGTTTTCTACATCAAAAGCATATATGAATACCTCTACATTTTATCATCTTCCAAAATGCCACTTATAAGAAATCCTTAATCAAGCTATGAAATCTGTATCTCAGACTGTTTTTCTTGTGTGTTGTGGTCACAGTATCATAACATATATGTTGTGCCTAGTCCAAAGTAGCTTGGTTTCCATAGAAGATTAAATCCCTCCCTAGTTCAAAATGTTTCCAGAACAAAATTGTAAAGATTAGCATCAACCATCTATAAACATAAGAATGTAGCCATTTCACATTATGAATCATGTTAAAAATTGCCCAAATTAAGGAAGAATGCTTGGCAGCAGACATGTGAGGGAGAAAGAAGAGGTGCAGGAAATTTTCTCCATTTCTCTGCAGGTAGTTTTGCAAAAGTAGTTTTGACTACCACATTTGTACAGGCGCATGTCAGAACATTCAACAGAAGCTTAAACAAATTGATAATGTTAAATGCAGGCACAATCAGTGCCTCCATATAGAGAAATCAGGACCTTGGGATTTTGCTTATGAAGTTAATTGAATTGGAGATAAAATAATATTTATGTCCTTGTGGAAAGGTGATCTGCAAGTGCAAATCCTATTATTTAAGAAAAGAAGTGTTTACAGCTCAATTCCCCAAATTTATGCACTTGTTCAAAACAGGGGCCTTCTGTCACAGAATCACAGAATCACAGAATTTCTAGGTTGGAAGAGTCCTCAAGATCATTGAGTCCAACCTCTGACCTAACACTAACAGTCCTCCACTAAACCATATCCCTAAGCTCTACATCTAAACGTTTTTTAAAGACCTCCAGGGATGGTGACTCAACCACTTCCCTGGACAGCCCGTTCCAACGCCTCACAACCCTTTTGGTAAAGAAGTTCTTCCTAAGATCCAACCTAAAACTCCCCTGGCTCAACTTAAGCCCATTCCCCCTTGTCCTGTCACCAGGCACGTGGGAGAACAGACCAACCCCCACCTCTCTACAGCCTCCTTTAAGGTATCTGTAGAGAGCAATAAGGTCACCCCTGAGCCTCCTCTTCTCCAGGCTGAACAAGCCCAGCTCCCTCAGCCGCTCCTCGTAGGACTTGTTCTCCAGACCCCTCACCAGCTTCGTCGCCTTTCTCTGGACTCTCTCGAGCACCTCAATGTCCTTCTTGTAGCGAGGGGCCCAAAACTGAACACAGTACTCGAGGTGCGGCCTCACCAGAACCGAGTACAGGGGGACAATCACTTCCCTAGCCCTGCTGGCCACACTGCTTCTTATACAAGCCAGGATGCCGTTGGCCTTCTTGGCCACCTGAGCACACTGCTGGCTCATATTCAGCCGACTATCAACCAATACTCCCAGGTCCTTCTCCGCCAGGCAGCGTTCCAACCAATCCCCTCCCAACCTGTAGCTCTGCTTGGGGTTATTGCGCCCCAGGTGCAGGACCTGGCACTTGGCCTTGTTGAACTTCATACAGTTGACCTCAGCCCATTAGTCCAGCCTATCCAGATCCTCCTGCAGAGCCTTCCTACCCTCGAGCAGATCGACACACACACCTAACTTGGTGTCATCTGCGAACTTACTGAGGGTGCACTCAATGCCTTCGTCCAGATCATCGATGAAGATATTAAAGAGGACCGTCCCCAGCACCGAGCCCTGGGGAATGCCACTAGTGACCGGCCTCCAACTGGATTTGACTCCATTCACCACGACTCTTTGGGCCCAGCTACCCAGCCAGTTTCTAACCCAACGAAGCGTGTGCCAGTCCAAGCCAAGAGCAGCCAGTTTCTTGAGGAGAATGCTGTGGGAGACGGTGTCAAAAGCCTTGCAATGTAGACCACATCCACAGCCTTTCCCTCATCCACCAAGCACGTCACTATGTCATAGAAGGAGATCAGGTTCGTCAAGCAGGACTTGCCTTTCATAAACCCATGCTGACTGGGCCTGATCGCCTGCTTGCCCTGTAAGTGCCGTGTGATGACACTCAAGATAATCTGCTCCATGAGCTTCCCTGGCACTGAGGTCAAACTGACAGGCCTATAGTCCCCTGGGTCTGCCCTCCAGCCCTTCTTGTAGATGGGCGTCACGTTTGCTAGCCGCCAGTCAACTGGGACCTCCCCCGATAGCCAGGACTGCTGATAAATGATGGAAAGCGGCTTGGCCATCTCCTCTGCCAGTTCACTCAGTACCCTCGGGTGGATCCCATCCGGCCCCATCAACTTACACACATCCAAGTGCTGTATCAAGTCATCAACCATTTCCTTGTGGATAGTGAGGGCCACATTCTGCTCCCCATCCCCTTCCACCAGCTCATGGTACTGGGTATCCAGAGAACAACTGGTATTGCTGCTAAAGACTGAAGCAAAGAAGGCACCTCAGCCTTTTCCTCATCTTTTGTAACAAGGTTTCCCCCCGCATCCAGTAAAGGATGGAGATTCTCCTCAGTCCTCCATTTTGTGTTTCTACCTCCAACCACATTGACTGCTGTGAAATATGAACAAATTCTTTTTGAACTGATAGGCAGAAGTGGGAAGCTGCCACTGATATAACCCATGTGATGTTTCAGATAAAAACTTTGGAAAATTAAATAAATAGAAGGTTATTGCAACCATCACAATCTGACACCATCTTTTCATCAAGTTTCTCTTTCTTCCTTCCTTTTCTACATAAGGTTGTCAACTGTTTTCTACTCACTACCCACTTTTCATTCTGCCCTTTAATTTAGAAAATATATTATGTAATGATACCTTGATTTTAGATTTGCACTTTTATTATCATGTGGACTTTACATTAACATTTCTAAGGCATTAAAATCTACAGGTTATGGTTATCGGTACTGATCTTCTCATCATCTCCTATAATACACACAGCACTTCAGTAACTTAACTAAACTCTTGCAAAGTCTCTGAAGACTAATAAACATTTTCTCCTTCTCAGGATTTATTTGTTTACACTATATTAAATTGCTAGAGATCATAAAGATAAGCCTTCATCCTCCATACCATCATGACCTTTCTGAATGAGGACTGCCATAAAAGAAAATACTGCAGCATTTCAAATCTTTATGATAGTGTTTGGCTGACTGTTCTTTCAACAGCTTGCTGGTTTCCTAATGTTCCCTCTTTATGTTTTATTTCTTAAAACCCTTTTATTTTCACATCCGTATCATCTGCCAAGAACATATACTCTCTCTTAGTACAATATGACTCCTTACAAAGACTGAATAAAATTAAATAGATTAAATTATGTTTTGAAATAAATATATAAATATATATAATCACTTCCTTTTGTAACAGGCAGGGAAACACCAAATGTCTTGCCAAACGTTACCATCCAAGGGATGGACATGTTCAACCACTTGAGAACAGGATATGAAATATTTTCTTTACAGCAAAGAAGTTCAAGATGGATTATGATCCTCATCTGATATTCTCATCTGATAGTTTCAATCAATGGTGGTACACTTGTTACCAGGCTTGTTAAACTGAATCCACAGTTTGCAAAAGAAATGTAGCTATGATTTTGAGATTCGGCACTACACCTACCCAAACCTAGGCTATTTGAAGAAAATTATTACCATGATAATAAACAATCCAGTAAGAAACAATCCATCTTAACTATGTTTAAGCAAAGCCAGGTTTGTACAAATCTCTTCTATTAGACCAACAAACAGAAGTAGAGAAAACAGATACACAAGCTCTTCCTCAAGTCCTGAAAATGTACATGCTTGGAAGTGTGCCTGTTTTTTCCACCTACATCAGCTGCTCTATTAAAGGATATTATATTTCTGAAAACAAAATGAAACACTGGGTAAAGATTGATAACATCTCAAAGCAGTTCATTATTTAGTTATGGAAATGTTGTGCGCATTTATAATCTTTTTATATATAAGCACATTTTTCAACCAGCTTTCTGAACTGTAATCCTGCAATGACTTATGCCTCTGTTCAATATTCAACTCAGAAGTAATGTCAAGAAGTAATGTCATGCCTTACAAGAGTAAGGCAAATAAATGTTTTTACATTGGAAATGCTATGACTGCCTTTATGTAAGAATCTTCTGATTCTTTTCCTCTCAGATCTGAGAAGGTTCCTTATCAGAATTGCAATATGATTTTAAACTAAATACTAAAAAGACAGCCTGATTTCCTTTGGAGTTACTAACCATTACTTAAAATAAATAAATAAATGTAAAGAGAGTGATATTTTCAAAAAAAAAAAAAAAAAAAAAAAAAAAAAGAAAAGAAAAGAAGAAGAAAGAAAAAGAGAGAGAGAGATAATGATCCCTCAACCAAGTAGGAGGTACAATTGTATTGGGTGAAAGAAATAGGTATACAAATTGCATATGCATAATTAGATGTCATTTACTCTGAATGTCTGACCTCCAAATTTCTAACACAGTCTATTTAATTAAGGAATGATATTGTTGTATCCCTCATTAGTTGTTCACTCTTAAAAGGACTGTGTAGTGCCTCATCATAATACAAATCATTAAACCGTTGCCTTGATTATGTTTCTGTGTCCTACATTCCCTCCTTTCATATTTTTTTATCCTACTTTTCTTTTCTGAGGAAATTCAGTTATGTCTGAGAGACATTTTGACTTTTTTTGTTGTTGGTGGTGCTTTTTCCTTTTTTTCCCGTACTGAAAAATTTTGAAATTTCTTATGTATATTTTGAACAATTTGATGAAATGTGGAAGAGATACATTATTGACATTTTTGGTAAAAATAAGTCTCATCACTGAATGAAAATGTTTCTTTACTTCTTTTCTAGACAACTCAACAAAAAAAAATGTTGTTAAGACATTCTGGTCTGAGAGCTACAGAACAAGAAAATAATTTCTCCATACTATTCTGTAAGACAAGTTCTGTAACAGGACTATGGGTTTCAAAATGTACCGAGAGCTTTGTGGATCTCATGACCTCCCTGCCAATGACAGGAAAGTATGCTTTTATTATGGAGACATGCTCTTTTTCAGGGACTCCAGTGTCTCAAACAGATTTCATGACCAAACTACAATCTGATTGAGACAAATACTGACGGAGAAATGCTGGCAACAGCAACATGAGTTCACAAAAAAATCATTTCTGTTTTGGTGAAGAATCCTTGGATGCATAACATTTCTACCAGATTTTCCTTCCCACTGCTAAATCATAACCCAAGACAGGAATTGACTCAACAAGAGCCAGAGCAAGCAAAAAGGGCTCATATTTACAACAAAACACACCACATTTAGTTAGTCCAAGTAAGTCTTAAATAAGATAAAGAAAGTGATCCTGGCACTGTAAAATATTAATAATGAAAACATTTAATTTCATTCGAGTTACTCATTAAGTGACAAGTACTCAAAGTAGTATTTTAGAAGCTTTTGGTTTTGTTGTTATTGTTGTATTCTGTTTGATGAGCAGGTTAATACAAGTCATCATTACCTATTTAATACAGAAAAATGCAAGAAAATCCACTTGGAAATTTAATAAGCAAAAGAGAAAATTTTGGGGAAAAAAAAAAATTGGTTTACATATTACTTTATTCATTTTCAATGTAGTACAAAATTACATTTCCATCCTTAAAACTCTTAAAAAAAAAAAAAAAAAAAAAAAAACTCTTGAAAACTATTTCTTTGTAGTCACTGTTGGGTGATCCCAAATTCTTACACCTACATTTGCTCATATATAAGTAAAATGATGTCATGAAAATACACCACCTGTTTTATTTAGAGGATTGTGGGTTTTCTATTTTTTAAACTTTCTGTGGAACAGATACTAAAACTACAAGGCAAAATTCTACTTTCCACATACCCAGACAACACCCAGAGTGTCAGTGTACATAAGCTCACAAGAGAAGTCCATCCTTCTTTAATTTATTAGAAAATCTGTAGTGTGCTTGATCTGTAGGACTAAGATCAGCATTTCTTATTTCTAGGAAGACACATCTGAGAGATTGCACTATAGAAACATTGTGAAGAAGTCAAGAGCCAGTATTAGAGTTCTCCTTAAGCAAGGGAAGCATAGTAGGACACAGGTTCAGTAATTCCACAGTTGACTGAGTAGCTGAAGAGCTTATTCAAATAATAATAATAATAATAATAATAGCAAATATCCAGACATCAAAAAGTGTTCATGAATTGTGAAGTATAGGCTGAATAATGTTATACCTTTCCTTTGAAACTATATTGTCATGGGTCTAATAAAACATCTGTAGTTCATGTTGGATTACTCATGGTGTCCAGAACATCAACAGCTGAAGAAAGCCTGATCAAAGAATCATAGAATGTCTTGGGTTAGAAGGGACATTAAAGATAGTCTAACTCCACCCCCCATGCCATGCAACCCACTAGATCACATTGGCCAAAGATCCGTCCAGCCTGGCCTCGAACACCTCCAGAGGTGGGGCATCCACAAATTCTCTGGGCAACATGTTGCAGTGTCTCTCTACCCTTACATTGAAGATTTTCGTCTTAATGTCTAATCTAAATCTATCCTCTTTTAATTTAAGACCATTCCCCCTTGTCCTATTATTATATACCCAAGTAAAGAGAGCTTCTCCATCCTTTTTGAAAGGCTGCAATGAGGTCTCCCCAAAGCCTTCTCTTCTCCAGGCTGAACATCCTCAGTTCTTGTAGCCTTTCTTCACAGGAGAATGCTGGACCTACAAAATGATGGATCTACAAAATATCCTATTATGAAAGATACAGAAGAAGGCAGACACTATCCATCATGCCCCAGAGCTTTGAAGAGTTGACGTTATTTGACACAGATTATGACACTACAAGGGGATATTATCAAACATTTGGAGGAATGCGATTTACCGCAGCCCTAACAGCATCCCCACCCACAACTCATTTACACTTCTTAACTCCATATGATGACATCTCTGATCATAAGTCATGAGTGAGGCAAATAGAAGCTCTGGAGACATTGAACTTGTTGAGATTAGAGAGACTATAAACATCTGTGATGTACAAAAACTGAGTAATATTGCATTTTTGACTGATTGTGAAAATTTGTTCATTTACAGCCAAGTTTCTTATACATTTCTTTCTGCTCAAGATTTATGTCCTAATTTGCATTTTGAAATGCTTTGAATCAGAGCAGGACGCACTAACCAGATCTGGAATTATAGTCCCTTTAAAATGAAACTATGAACTGCATTGTACACCTGCTTGTATAATCTATAAAGATAATGCTGACTATGCTCAGAATAATATTGAATGCATTTACACATTAATTATTCTTTGAACATGACAACGTGATTAGTATGAAGGTTTTCTTTCTAATCACATTCTTCCCTTCTCAGTAAGAATCATAAAATTTAGACTTGGCCCTTCAATGGGTTACGTATATGTCCTGATTTCAGCTAGGATAGAGTTAGTTTTCCTCCTGGCAGCTGGTATGGTGCTGTGTCTTGGATTTAGGGTGAGAATTATGTTGATGACACCCTGATGTTTTAGTTGTTGTAGAGCAGTGCTTATACAGAGACAAGGACTCTTCAGCTCCTCATACTGCCCCGCCAGCAATGAGGGTGTGGATGCAGCAGAAACTGAGAGGAGACACAACCAGAACAGCTGACCCAAACTGAATAAAGAGATATTCCATACCATGTGGCATCATGATCAACAATTACTGTGGGGTGGCTGGCTGTGTGTGGGAGACTGCTGCATCAGCAGGTGGTGAGCAATTGCATTGTGCATCACTTGTGTTGTACATTTCTTCTTCTACTTCTGATTATTATTATTTCTCTTCCTATTAAACTATCTCAATGTTTTGTTTTGTTTTGTTTTGTTTTGTTTTGTTTTTCTCCTAATTTTCACCCCCATCCCATTTGGGGGGCACAGGGGGGAAAGGAGAAAGGAGGAGCAAACAGTTGTGTGGTGCTAAGAGCTTCCTGCCTGCCCAATTAAACCACAATATCTGAATACCACCTTATCTGAATACCGAAAACACTCTGCCAAAGCCAGATTTAAGAGGCCAGATATCACTTCATGAAGAGAAATGACATAAATGTAGCTAATAAGAAAGGTCTTGACAAGCATATGTGTCTTGTGGGAAAATACTAGGTATATGGCAAGGACAAGAAAATGGGATGTTAGGAAAGCGTTTTTGGTTTTCCTCTGTAGAATAAATTCTGAAGGAATATCAAGAGTGTTTGATTTCTGCTTTTGAAAAGTAAGAAGCATGGTGTGGAGGCGGGGGTGTATTATCTCTTGGCTAACTGTAAAAATGCCTTCCAAAACAAATTGATTTCTTCAAATTCTGATCTGATAAATATACTCAAATTACTTTCTAGCTTAAACTTTTCAGTGCTAATTTATTCCCCTCTCTCCTTTCACAGATCAATTGCATGTCTCATTTTTCTCTTATTTAATTAGATTTGGGCTCCTCAGCCTGCACAGAAGAAAAAGCAAGATAGCTAAACTGGTCTGTCAGAACAGAAGGGGCATTCAGTACAGCTGTGTCAGAGTCTGGAGTTTCATTCCTTGTCAGATGTTCTTTCTGTGTACTTGTACAGACTGAGAGATTGTTTTCTAAATGTTAAATTATCTCTAGTTGAAGACAAAGCTGACTGGCAAAGATCAGTAAGCTGGGGATAGGCAAGAGGTTGGGAGGGGACATAGCCAGTACAGGGGAAGCCAAAATGACCAAAGGGATGTACCATGCCATATAACATAATGGTCAGCAATAAAAGCTGAAGGAAAAGAGAAAGGAGCAAGGGAGGGGATGCAAATCCATGGCTAAGGCATTTGTCTTCCAAATAAACCACTATGCACTAAGGACCTGGTTCCCAGGAAGTGGCTGGACACCTGCTGATGGGAAGTAGAGAATAAAAAGGCTGCCTGCTGATGGGAAGTAGAGATTTTTTTATTCCCTTTGCTTAGCTCCCATGCATGGCCTTTGCTTTTCTTTCTAAACTGCCTTTATTCCAACCTACAAGTTCGTCCATCTTACTTACTCCCTCTGTCCTGTTGAGGAGGAAAAGTAGAGACCGACTGGGTGAGTTGTCTGGAAGCGAGCCAAGGTCATCTTACCACAATACCATAGGAACAAGATTTACCCAATGGATGAATCTTTCCATACAGTGAAAGATATTCTACACAAAGATTAGACAAAATCTGTATAATATTTAATCTTTAGTCACTTCTGATCATATGTATATATATATTAACAAGATAGTTTCTTTTACACTGTGATGTGAAGAAGCCTGTTTCAGAAGATAGAAACAGAAAGAGAGTTGACATGTCTTTTAAGGACCTGGATTCATATTCAGAGAGAGTAAACATTTCTGAGCTTCTGGGATATGAAAAGTCACTCAGAAAGCAGTCTCAAGAGGCATTTACTATTCACTTTGAAACAACACACCCACTACAACAGAGCCAATAACAGCTCAGATAAATCAACGGGTAAGCACTCTTTCCCATACTGATAGGAAAACAATTCTACCACTCGGTATGGAAGGTCCATAAGAGTTCTCAGATTTTGGTTTTTGTTTCTGCCAATAAGATCTGCAATGGCATAAACTTGGTCTATATGCCTAGGAAATAACTGCCTCTAAGTTTTCTGATGGATGCTTTAATCAAGTTACTTGGCTTTCAGCCTCAGAAAGAGAAGTGCTGAGGTGCTTAGAGACATCAAGAAGGTAGATTAGGTACACCACACAAAAATAATTTTTGAAGGCATCACCAGCAAAGGACCAATGTTAATCATTAGAAAAGCCTATAGCCTAACTGAAGGCTAAACAAGATAGCCTAAACAAGAAGTGATGCCAATAAGTCAAAAATTATCTGATGGCCTTACAAAAGGCCATGCCTTTCATGCTTCCATCCTTAATACATCTTTCCAAGTATGATAGTAGCATCAAGACTTTTGTGAACTGCAGGAGAGTGAGCCCAACAGGCATTGTGTTTAATTTTCTTTATCTGCAGGGCTGCTCTTATCCTGCCTTACCACTATTGGAAGAGTTGTAAAGAAATCAGTACCCCTAGGCACATAAACCTTGGATTGCTTCTGGAGATGTTTCCATTAAGTTTTCCATCAGGTATGCTAGAAGGGTCATTCCTATAAATATATTGACATATTTAGCCATGTAATTAATTCACTGCAGAACACTGTTATTTGACAAAATTTCCCTGTTGAGAAAGCTGCTTCAGGCTGTACAACTTTCAAAACAATGACTTTTGTACATTTTCTGCAAATATATGTATCTTTTGCTGCTAGTGATTCATATATACATCAAATAAAATGTCTAGAAGGCTTTTCTGTTGACATTGCTAACTTGATTAATCAAGTCTTGTTGATTTTTAGTCCTTCAAGTTTTGCCTTAAAAATATTCATCAAGTTTAATGTTTCAATTATGGATGCTTGCTTTCTAAATGTCACAGCAACAGCAACTTCTTCACACTCTCAACAGCCAGCACTTTAGAACACACTACAAATTTTATTTTGAAATCAGCAAAAATCATAAACTTTATGTATATCATATTTCTTCTTCACTTTTCTGCTTTTTGAAAGTTCCATTAGGAACTTTATCCCATGATCCAGAAGGAAGTAGAGTTAATAAATCATTGCCATATCTAGCAACAGTTTCACAGGCTTTATACTGAGTTTGCAGTTTCTTAGGACTGAGGCTTGTCTAACTTGTTTTGATCTATCTGCTGCTTTGTTTTAGTTTGTTTATCTATGGCAGATTTTTTCCTAATGAACAGGTCGCTAAACTTAATTTGTTTTGCTTTTGTTAATGTATCTATGGTACAGCCATCATTTTATACAGACAGTAAGAATAAGTAGGTATTTGGTACAAAATGACATATTTGTGACACTAGCATAATGATGCAGTGCAAAGGAACATGGGCCAGATATGGCAGGCAGCAAGGGTCTTGAATTGGGGAGACAAGATAGACAGTAGAGGGATTACAGGCATGGGGTGATGAGAAAATGAGCACAGACTGGCACCAGAAGACTAGAAACAATTCAGCAATGGTCATTTGAAGAAGCAAAGACATGGAGCTAAGCAAAAACAGTTTTAGGAGTAACAAAAAGAAGAAAAACAGCTATCTAACTTAAGCAAAGCTGTTGCAGGAAGCACGGCCGAAAGCACGACAGACACCAGTAGAGTCAGATCATGCTCCATTTTATTGCCCGAATAGCCTAACTTTTATAGAGAACTTAACAGGGGTGGACAGTGTTTCACACAAGATTATTGGTCAAAAGCACTCAGACAAACAGCTACAAGAAAACAACCCCACCTGCAAGAAAACAACCCCCTTGTGATTAGCAGTCACATAGACCTTGTCCTTGAGGCCAGCTACTGGTAACAATATTTTCCTGAATTCCTCAATTGGGCGATGTGGGAACACTGTCATGGGAACTTCTCATAGTTGCCCTGGTAGCTTGGTTTGCTCAGCTACAGCAAGCCATGGGATTTTTGCTGTTTCAAGAAATCCCTCAACACAAAGCAAACAAGCAAACAATAAAAATATGTAGAAATTTCAGATATAATGTGACCTAGCACACCAAGGAAGAAAAAGAAAAGTGTAGTGATTGTTAGGAAATAAATAAAAATATCCCAAATGGATGCTAGGGTAGGGAAGAATAAACTGTCATCACAATCATACTTCTCCCAACAAAGGTTTTGGGATGCTGGCATCACATCAGAGTAAAATCATTCATCTTAGGATCCAGAAGAACATTGGTAAGGTGACCATAACACCATTTTTGTGGGTTTATTACACTCACAAAACCACAGGTAAACCAAAAGACAGGACAGTCCAGCAAAGGGACTGAAAAATCTCATATGAGGAAAGGTTGAGAGAAACTGTTCTATCTGGGGATAAGAAGAGTCAAGGTGGTGTTTTTGATGTGTATAATTACCTGACAGTGGGATAGTCAGGCCTTTCTCAGTGGTGTCCATTGACAGGACAGGAGGCAGCAGGCACAAACTGAAATATAGAAAATTGTACTTAAGTATGAGAAAAACGAGGGAGGAGAAACACCATAACAGATTCCCCAGAGAAGCTGTGGAGTCACCAATCCTGAAGATATTCAAAACCTAACTGAATGTGGCTCTGAGCAACCTGCTGTAGTTCACACCTCCTTCGAGCAGGGTAATTGGACTAGATGATCTTCAGAGACATGTTTTCTATAATTCAGTGTGAATCTACGATGCAGTATGTATAAAAGTGTTAACTTTATTATTATAGTTTTTCCTTCAGTATTACTCTCTTTTTACTTTTTTTTTTTTAAAGTATTACATCTGAACTTACAATAATTTATGGTTGAAACTGTTAAGATTTCAAATACACTAACAATAAATTGGCAGTTTTACATATGATTTGTGTTTCTTTTCTCTCTAGCAAGATACTCAAAAACTACTGTCAATTGATACCAAACTGCATACATAGTGTGGTAATCAGTGTCAAGGCAATGTATTCATTCACAATTTCCACTGGATAGTTCATTTTGTCAAGTACTGTATGTATCACTGCTTAACTTCAATAGAATGATTAAATCTTCTTTAAAATGTGTTACATTTTATTTTGTTGAAGGTCAGCCCAGTCACATGAACAGTTCCAACTCTAATACAATTTGACAAGCTGGTAAAGATGTTTCAGGAAGCTCGATAACCTTATTCTCAACAAAGAGCAATCATGGTGATTCTCAGGTTACAGCAATAACTGAAGCATGCTTTGTAAGGTTTCTGTTGTACATGCAGTAGCTCAAGCTTCTAGAGTGCTTGTGGGTTGTTTTTGTTTTGTTTTGTTTGTTTTGGGGGATTTGTTTTTTTTATTATTTTGTTTATTTTTTATTTTTTATTTTTTATTTTTTGGTTAATTGGTCGTTTTGTTTTGTTTTTGTTGGATGTTTGATTTTTCTTGTTGTTGTTGTTCTTGATTTTGTTTAATGGTTATGAGACATGTTAGTTTCCAATTTATATGTTCACTGGTTTTGTTTTGTTGCTGACTTTCTCTACTAGCAGTAATACTACCCTAGTTTGGAAAAAAGGGGGGAAAAAAACAAACAAACAAGCAAAAAAAGTAGATTATTATGAAGTACTTCTTTGTTGCTCTGATTTTGGCCTTTGGCCAAAAGAGTGGATGACTGAAAGTTCCTATAAGATCCTGAGTAAAAGAGTAAACACAAGAGAAAATGAGAACTTATTAGTCCTACAGAAAGAACTGAGAGACCTCACTGAATGAAAAAATAAAAATAAAAAATAAAATAAAGCAAATATTTCAGAAAGAGAAGCAATTTTGATTTAAATTTTTGCATCCTATGGAATATGTCAAAAGTGTCCACCAGATTTCTTACTCATATTTACAGAGAAAACTAGTGGGTTTTGTAGCACCACAGATATCAGTGGATGGCAATTACAGCCGAAAATCTCATGATCAATCTTAAATATGAAAAGCTCTCAAAGATAAGTTCTGGTCAATGGGTGATCTAGCATCCTCCTGAAAGTGATCATCACATACTGTGCTGTACTGACTAGTATAACCCCCTGGGTAGAAAAATAAGAGAGAACGTCAATGAGGACAAAGAAAGAGCTGCAAATACTTATATATATTAGAAATAAGCAGTTTGGAATTGTTCCACTACTAAGCTCAAATGAACTGATCGTAATTGGCAGTTTATAATTCAAAGAGTAATGCCATCATTTAGTCAGACTTTGATTGTGTTGATGACTCCACAAATAGATACGTCTGTAAACAAGGAACTTAAAAGTCAGGGAATTACTCATTAGTCTCAGAGATTTTTCTTTTTTAATACTTCATGCATGTATTTTAGATTACAGTTCACTGTTTCTATTCAGCAGCAAAACTGATATGTTGTTTTTTTCTCTGTGTACATAGAAATGTACAAAACACATACAAAGAAAGGCATGTAGAGGAAATGTAATGCTGTGTAATCTAAACTATGGTGCATCAGTCAGCAATAACATATCAAAAATCTGTCTGACAAAGGAGGAATTGCAACATTTTGCTGGGTTTAAATGGGCCAAGACCCATCTCCTTTTAAATGCAATGAGACAAATTTTTGCTGCTTATACTGGCATTGAAATAATATCAGCTGCAGTGGAAAATACAGGTAGAACATTTGAGACAGAGAAACTAATCTGGTTGTACAGTTTTGGAGTGTTGTTGATGAAACTTCTGCAAATAAAATCAACATTAATGCAGAAGCAATTTCTGACTCTGTCAATCAGTTTCACCCTGGGTAAAGCCAGGCAATGTTCAGAATACTTGTTGTTTCTGTTAAAGAAAATCATTGGGACTCTGAATTAATTATTGTGTTTAGTGAAATATTACATGACTACTGCTACTAGCAGTAGCAGGCAAAGACATCAGCTTTGGTTTCTTTCACTATAGCCTTTTTGTCACATTTCATCAAAAGAAGCACAATGTCATTGTTCCCCTTTCCTTCTGTTACAGCTATCATGCTGGTTCTCCATTATGAGGGCCATACTAAGATCAATCAATATCTGTAACTGCTGCTCCTAACAGCAGAAATGGTATATCACATCACCTGTCTTTCTGGTAATTTAAGTGAATCCTTCTTGTGACATTTATAAAAGAGATTAAAATATAAAGTAATAAGAAAAGACTTTTTTAACCTGCAACTTCTACTGGTTTCTCACCATGGGAATTATCCCTAATTCAACTCTCTTACATAGAAATGAAATTCTACAATATAGAAAGTGTAATTAAGCTGTAAGGAAACCAAGATTCAACAAACATGACAAATGGTGGATCACTTACTGAACAGGGAGTATCCTTAGAGCTGGCCAACTGGGAAGAGATCCAGAGAAGTATCTCTGTTCCCCAATTTCTCTGATTTAAACACCTGAATTAAACTTCATCCATTTAGAGTAACTACTTTTTACATGTGCAAATGTCCAGGACTATTCTCTGGCATCTAACTTACACAGAACAGCTCAAATAAAACTATTAAATTTCTAGAGACTCCAAAATAATGTGGCCTCTGTAAACCACCTATTTCAAATGACTCCTACTTGCCTGAATGGTGATAACTGGCACATTCAACAGTATAAGCAATAGAGATTGAAATGTATAGGAACATTACCTGGCATTTCTTCACTGATACAGTTAATTATCGTAAGTACTGTTGAACTACTTGCAGGAGATAGATACCTAACTGAGTTCATTGACCATAACACAACAGCCCAAGGCTTAGACCAGGAGTGCTGGGTCCTAGACTGCATAAAGTTTTGTTACTATTTCAGAAGAGATAGCTTTCCCTCTTTCTATTGTTTGTAGTTTTATAATGCCAGAAAGATTAAAAATTCTGAGCCTGGGAGAATTTAGCACTAGCCCGCACATTTCACATTCACAAAGAGTCAAGAACCCATATATTCCAGGTGTGTAGCTCATATAAATTACACACAAACCCATCAGTTTTGACCCTCTTAAGAGATGTGCAGGGAATAACATCAGTTATAAGAAAGATTCCTTGTTTTTCACTTTTATTTGAAGAATCTCAGATCTGTTTAAAGCCAGTGAAAATTGGTTATTGAAACTGAAAAGTTGGTTTCAAATTTCTATTATGATGTAATGACACTGCACTGTAATGCCTGGTGTGTTACAGCTTCTAGGTGTGCACAGTGTGAACCAGACACTTTCAGACATCTGGGGTGAGTAAATTTGAAATATATATTTGTACCAGTTCAATGGATATTTGTACCAGTTCATCTTAAATGCTTGCTCCCCAAGTGCTTTCTGAACGTAAGAACCATTAAGAGACTAATTGCTTTTTTCTCCCTCTCCTAATATCTCCTGTAGGTTTACTGAACTCAGTATGTCAAAAAATAGTCCAACTGAAAGACAGTAAAAATGTGTATCTATTAAACAGAGATTTACACTACCTGATAACAACAACAATAACAAAACATAGATCCAGGAACTGCCCAGAACTTACACCTATAGAAGTTCTTGCATGGCTAATGTGCCTTATACTTCTCAAGTAACGCACTCTTTCTCATCTTGCACCAGAGGTGTCAGCGTTCTCAAAAAGTTGGTAGATCCTTAAAGCCCTGGATCAGTTACCAACCTATGCTGAAAGCTCATGCCATTGTATTTCCTCAGATGATTAAATGCTGGGTTTATGGTGTCTGAGAACTATTTATAACTTTAGTAGTATTAAACAAAATTCTTTCCCATGTCAAGTGAGTACAGTAATCACTGAACTCATGAATAAAAGGAGGAGGGACACCTCTCTCACAGACATTTTTTGAACGTGCTTTTGTACAAGCTTTAAAAGGGGTTCAAAGTGGTAAGTCCCATCAGGACACCAGCTCCTCTGGCAGTTTCAGAAAATGTGCTTAGTTTCTTGGAAAAGAGGCAAATGACTTTAATCACAACCATTTCCTCTGTGCTTTCTAGTGGCTAGTTATGATGAGTGAACTTGGGTGAAGCAAGATTCACATACTTATGCATCTAATTCCTGAGAACTTTTAATGCAAGGGTGCAGCATAGCTAAAAATTAGGCTTTGCTGTCGTAAATTCTTCTGGGGATCTTAACTTTCATGTCCTAATCCTGCCTGCAGCTACCACTTTCATGGCATCATTCAAGGGGCTCTCCGGATGCCAGCAGAACTTGCCCTCAGACAACCTGGCAAATCATGACTTCAGAAAGAAGCTTCATCCTATGCCTGTTCTCAGATTTGCAGTATCAAGTTCATAAAAAGTGTTCTCAGAAAAAAAATAATAATAATAAAAAAAATTATTTGATTCTTATTAAGAGATGCTTTTTACAGACGGCAAACAAAAATGAAAATACTGAATCATTTTTAAAATACCAGAGACATGATCTCTTTCAGTTTGGGAGCACACTTGAACGATACATTTTCAATGAGCAAATTGCAAATTTCTGATTCAGTATTGACTGACATAGGCAGATTTTGTCACACTTTCCAATATTTCAGTCTCAACTGAGCTTTACTGAATTTTCTTCTGTATTCAAAATGCTACTGAAAGCCTGTTAGAATACAAAAAAGTACAGCCATTCTCTATCAGATGGCTATTAACACTGTGACAGATATGTTAAACACAGATAATTTCTTCTAACCCAAGAGATATAATGTGGGTTTTTTTTGTATATATATTTGTAGCTACAATGATTACCATGTATAAAAAAGAGGATACAAGGGAATCACACATTTCTTCCCTTTGGGAACATTTTTGATTCATATTACAATAAAAAGGAGTTCTTTTTGCACATGTACAGAAAAAGGCCACTTAGTATGCAAATTCAGTCTGTCCAGCATTAACTTATCTCTGCTACTAAAAAACACTTCAGCTGAAGCCCCCCAGGTACATACTGTGGGGGTGTAGATGTATGACTTTCCTATCACTCATATAGAAATAAGTAATTAATTAAAATGGGAGTGATCATGAACAAGAAACATCAAGTCTATGAAAAAATTATCATCCATGTAAATGGCCTTAATATAGCCTTATTTATGCAGAAAGACTTCCTAATTATCATAGCAAATTGAGATTTCTGAGCTGGCACAAACATTCAAAATAAAACAGGATGAATATCGAATTAACATTTAATTGCAGCTGTCAGTTACATCATTCCCAAGTCTCTGGACGCATAAGCATCCCTTTTTTCTTGCCCAAGCATAAAAGTTCCAAACTCTTACAAAGGACATTTTTTAAGAATGCAAAGGAAGTCATGTTTAGGTTGAAAGGAAAACTTTCTTTGTTCCTCTAATTCACGGTTCAGGGACTTCCCAGATATTTGGTCTTGTCTTGTCTTTGGAGTTTTAAGATTTTTAAGTACTTCCCACAGGATCGTTATGTTCTTTCATTAAGAATTTCAAACTAGATTTTAACCTTTTGTATTTATTTGTATAACATATGTGTCAACACTAATTCAAACACCTTTATATTATAATATTTAATTTTCCTGTGTTTTTTTTTTTTGTTTGTTTGTTTGTTTGTTTTTTATGTTATTTTGTAGTCATTCCATTTCAGAATTCAGAACTCAAAAACAGTTTTATCAAACTAAATCATTTAAAAACAACCACTTCAAAGCTCAGAATTCAGGTCTCCAAGGACAAAAACTTAAAATCACAAGACTTCAAAAGTCAAAAATTAGCTTTCTTTATAACTACCTTTAAGATATCAATATGGTTATACTTTAGAATTTTCTCTGCAACTATAAGGAATACCAAAAATTCCACAAATTCAGTTTAAACTGAAATCATTTAAACTCCAAGAACTAGGACTTGGTAATAAAACAAACATTATGAAACAATACCTGAAGCAACTAGGGTCATTTCAAAAAATATTAAATTCAATTGCCTTTATTAATCAGCAATTCATTATTTTAATTCATAGCAAATATTTTATGTTATTCTTCTAAATTAGTTTTGATTTAATGCATATAAAATATAACAATATTTAGATTGTTTTGATTTAATTGATTATTTGTTAAAATTAATAGTATCAGTGGCTGAGACAAAATTCTTGAGTCTAGCAGTTAAAAGGAACTTGTGAGACAAAAGCAGAATTTACATATTTATTCCTGGCAGTATCTTGTATGGTTAATATTAATGTTTCCCAAGTGAACAAAGTCTTATTTCTTATAGATGTCTAGATACAGCTGAGCTGCTGAACAGTTATCACAGGCCTGTACTTTAGAAGGGTTCAAAAAATGCATTTTCCTCCAGCCTAGTAATGCAGATCAGGTACCCCTGCACCCTCTGTGCATAGTGGCCATCACTTCATTTAAAGCAGTGCTAGGAATATGTATGCTGCCTAAAGGACCTTCAACCCGGTTCTCTGAGATCTAAATACTCTGTTCCACCAAAAGGCAAGCTCAGGCTATTCTGAGTTAGGGTATCTTCAAGACTTTTTTCCAAACATAGCTGTTTGATTCCTAGGGGTTCTGCCCAAAATGACCTCATGTTCCCCATGTGGTAGATAGATCAAAAGCCTATCTATCTCAGGTGTATGTTTTCCATATTAGCTACAGACTGATACCCTGGAAAAAGTAACAACATGAAACATGAAAATATGAAATACCTTCTAATTCTTTCCCAGCACCAATCTTTTTATTTATTTATTTATTTATTTTAACATTACAAAACAAATGTATCTAGACCTCTTAAAAAAATAAAAAAATAAAAAAAAGAACAGTGAGCCCCTCTTACCTATTCCAATATGTACATTTCCATGCTGCAATGCAATGCAAAATGATTGAATAATGGAAGCAAGCAGCAATTATTCCTCTCATTAAATGAGTAGTTTCAAGTACATTAATAATTACTCATCCATTTCATATTGTACCTACAGAAGGTAAATTATGAGAAAGGTAAATTACTAGAATGCTTCCTCTGTAATCAAGATTAATATTACTTGTTGACGGTTCTTATTACTATCCAAACTACCTTCATTGAACAACTACAACACTAGTGACAAATTATATTTATACTGCTATTGATCACATTTATTATTAACCATGAAAACAGTAATTTTATTACTCTTAATCACAGCTATTGCTATGCATTTACATGGTGCTTTGCAAACACATGCTTAAATAACTTGGACAAGATTTTTACTTCCCATAAATCCAGTAATATTCAACATAATCTGTCCACTGTCTACTGCAAAGAACTCACTTTCAGATTAAGCTAGACAAAGCCATTTGCCGAGGCGATCGGCTCCGGGGCAGACGCGTTCTGCAGCGGAGCGGGGGATCGGGCCAGGCAGGGCTAATTTTTTTCCGGCATCGAACCTACTTGAGGGAGCCGCCAGGACCCGGCAGCCCTCGTGAGGGAGGCTGACGAGGCGAAGGCGGAGCCAGCAGCGTCAGCGGCGGGCTATTTAAATCGGGACCCACCGCCATTTCACTGCCATTTGCCGAGGCGATCGGCTCCGGGGCAGGCGCGTTCTGCAGCGGAGCGGGGGATCGGGCCAGGCAGGGCTAATTTTTTTCCGGCATCGAGCCTACTTGAGGGAGCCGCCAGGACCCGGCAGCCCTCGTGAGGGAGGCTGACGAGGCGAAGGCGGAGCCAGCAGCGCCCCCTCCCCAGCCGTTCAAAAGCAGCCCCTAGGGAGCGCGAGCGACCAGGAGCGCGGCGACCAGGGCGGGCAAACAGGGCGTGGCGCGTCACAAGGGAGTGGCGCGGCAGTTTGCGCGGCAGTTTGCGCGGCAGTTTGCGCGGCAGTTTGCGCGGCAGTTCGCGCGGCAGTTCGCGCGGCAGTTCGCGCAGGCAGGGCGCGCAGGAAGGGCAGAGCGCTCCCCCTACACACAAACAACACCTCGTTAACAACAGCCGTAACTAGGCGATAATGGTCGCCACCAGGCACGGCGCGCTCTCCAGAAAGTCGGTACACACGCAGACCGACTACCCGTTAAAAAATGCCGCAGTTCAGGTCACCGGATGCAAGGAGTGTCTGAGCCTGTTGCTGCCATCGGCGGGAGGCAGAGAAACTGCGTGCGTGAGGTGCGAGCAGGTGGATGACCTGGTCCTCATGGTGGCGGAGCTCAAGGAGGAGGTGGAGAGGTTGAGGGCCATCAGGGAGTGTGAGCGGGAGATAGACTTCTGGAGTAACTCCCTGCAGGGCCTCAAGGGGAGGTGCCGAGGTGAGACTCCTCAAATGGGGGCGGACCCCCTGCCCTGTCCCTGTCGGGCAGAGGGAGGGGATCCGGGAGCTGAGGAGGAATGGAAACAGGTCCCTGCTCGACATCGCAGGCGATGCTCTCCCCTTCCGGCCCCACCTTCCCTGGTGCCCTTACACAACAGGTTTGAGGCCCTAGAGATTGAGAGGTCGGTGTGTGAGGAAGAGGTAGCAAATGTTCCCAGGAGGATGCCTGGGGCGAGGAGGTCGACTCCGCGCCTCAGGACTGCCTCCACCAAGAAAGACAGGAGGGTTATTGTTGTTGGTGACTCGATTCTTAGGGGAACAGAGGGCCCTATTTGTCGGCCTGACCCTACCCGTAGGGAAGTCTGCTGTCTCCCTGGGGCCAGGGTCAGGGACGTTGCCAGGAAGCTTCCTAACCTGGTACGCCCCTCTGACTATTACCCCCTTTTGATAGTCCAGGCGGGCAGTGATAACATCGAAGAGAGAAGCCTCAAGGCTATCAAAAGGGACTTTAGGGGACTGGGTTGGTTAGTGGATGGAGCGGGAGTGCAGGTGGTGTTTTCGTCCATCCCTATGGTGGCAGGGAGGGGTTCAGAGAGGACACGGAAAGCCCACCTGTTAAACACGTGGCTCCGGGGCTGGTGCCAACACAGAAATCTTGGGTTTTTTGATCATGGGGCACTTTACTCAGCACCTGGCCCGATGGCCGCAGACTGGTCCCTATCTTTTAGGGGAAAAAGGATCCTGGGCCAGGAGCTGGCAGGGCTCATTGAGAGGGCTTTAAACTAGGTAGGAAGGGGGATGGGGCTGAGACTAGGATTGTTGGGGCTGTGCCAGGGGGAACAATGGCAAGGCCTGAGGATAAGGCATTGGCCCAGCTGAAGTGCATCTACACCAATGCACGCAGCATGGGTAACAAACAGGAGGAGCTGGAAGCCATCGTGCGGCAGGCAGGCTACGACTTGGTTGCCATCACGGAGACGTGGTGGGACCAGTCTCATGACTGGAGTGCTGCAATGCCTGGCTATAAGCTCTATAGAAGGGACAGGCAGCATAGAAGGGGTGGTGGTGTGGCTCTCTATATTAGAGAGTCTTTCGAGGTTGTAGAACTCGAGGTTGGGAATGACAAGGTCGAGTCCCTTTGGGTTAGGATCGGCAGGGACAACAAGGCAAGTGTCCTGGTCGGGGTCTGCTATAGACCGCCGAACCAGGATGAGGAGACGGATGAGGAATTCTACAGGCAGCTGACAGAGGTTGCAAAATCATCAGCTCTTGTACTCATGGGGGACTTCAACTTCCCTGACATATCCTGGAAGCACAACACAGCCCTGAGAAAGCAGTCTAGGAGGTTTCTGGAGAGCGTGGAAGATAGCTTCCTGACGCAGCTGGTTAGTGAACCTACCAGGGGTGGTGCCCCACTAGACCTTCTCTTCACAAACAGAGAAGGACTGGTGGAGGACGTGATCGTCGGGAGCTGTCTTGGGCAGAGTGACCACGCAATGGTGGAGTTCACTATTCTTGGCGAGGCCAGGAAGGGGACCAGTAAAACCGCTGTATTGGACTTTCGGAGGGCTGACTTTGAGCTGCTCAGGACACTACTTGGTGGAGTCCCTTGGGAGGTGGTTCTGAAGGGCAGAGGGGTCCAGGAAGGCTGGGCGCTCTTCAAGAGGGAAGTCTTAATGGCGCAGGAATGGTCTGTCCCCACGTGCCCAAAGACGAGCTGGCGGGGAAGAAGACCGGCCTGGCTCAACAGAGAATTGTGGCTTGATCTTAGGAGGAAAAAGAGGGTTTATAAGCTTTGGAAAAGTGGGCAGGCCACTAAGGAGGACTTTAAAGAAGTAGCGAGGCTGTGCAGGGACAAAATTAGGAAGGCCAAAGCTCATCTGGAGCTCAATCTGGCTACTGCCGTTAAAGATAACAAAAAACGTTTCTATAAATACATCAACACAAAAAGGAGGACTAAGGAGAATCTCCATCCTTTACTGGATGCGGGGGGAAACTTAGTTACAAGAGATGAGGAAAAGGCGGAGGTGCTCAATGCCTTCTTTGCCTCAGTCTTTAGCGGCAATACCGGATGTTCTCTGGATACTCAGTACACTGAGCTGGTGGAAGGGGATGGGGAACAGGATGTGGCCCTCATTATCCATGAAGAACTGGTTGGTGACCTGCTACGGCACTTAGATGTGCACAAGTCGATGGGGCCGGATGGGATCCACCCAAGGGTACTGAGGGAACTGGCAGAGGAGCTGGCCAAGCCACTGTCCATCATTTATCAACAGTCCTGGCTATCAGGGGAGGTTCCAGTCGACTGGCGGCTAGCAAACGTGACGCCCATCTACAAGAAGGGCCGGAGGGCAGACCCGGGAAACTACAGGCCTGTCAGTTTGACCTCAGTGCCAGGGAAGCTCATGGAGCAGATCCTCCTGAGAGTCATCACGCAACACTTGCAGGGGAAGCAGGCGATCAGGCCCAGTCAGCATGGCTTTATGAAAGGCAGGTCATGCCTGACGAACCTGATCTCCTTCTATGACAGAGTGACGCGCTGGGTGGATGAGGGAAAGGCTGTGGATGTGGTCTACCTTGACTTCAGCAAGGCTTTTGACACCGTCTCCCACAGCATTCTCCTCAAGAAACTGGCTGCTCTTGGCTTGGACTGGCGCACGCTTCGTTGGGTTAGAAACTGGCTGGATAGCCGGGCCCAAAGAGTCGTGGTGAATGGAGCCAAGTCCAGTTGGAGGCCAGTCACTAGTGGCATCCCCCAGGGCTCGGTGCTGGGGCCGGTCCTCTTTAATATCTTCATCGATGATCTGGACGAGGGCATCGAGTGCACCCTCAGTAAGTTCGCAGATGACACCAAGTTAGGTGCGTGTGTCGATCTGCTTGAGGGTAGGAAAGCTCTGCAGGAGGATCTGGATAGGCTGCACCGATGGGCTGAGGTCAACTGCATGAAGTTCAACAAGGCCAAGTGCCGGGTCCTGCACCTGGGGCGCAATAACCCCAAGCAGAGCTACAGGCTGGGAGAGGAATGGTTGGAAAGCTGCCAGGCAGAGAAGGACCTGGGAGTGACGGTGGATAGTCGGCTGAATATGAGCCAGCAGTGTGCTCAGGTGGCCAAGAAGGCCAACGGCATCCTGGCTTGTATCAGGAACAGCGTGACCAGCAGGGCTAGGGAGGTGATCGTCCCCCTGTACTCAGCTCTGGTGAGGCCGCACCTCGAGTACTGTGTTCAGTTTTGGGCCCCTCGCTACAAGAAGGACATCGAGGTTCTTGAGTGGGTGCAGAGAAGGGCGACGAAGCTGGTGAGGGGCCTGGAGAACAAGTCCTACGAGGAGCGGCTGAGGGAGCTGGGCTTGTTCAGCCTGGAGAAGAGGAGGCTCAGGGGTGACCTTATCGCTCTTTTTAGGTACCTCAAGGGAGGCTGTAGCGAGGTGGGGGTTGGCCTGTTCTCCCACGTGCCTGGTGACAGGACGAGGGGGAATGGGCTTAAGTTGAGCCAGGGGAGTTTTAGGTTAGATGTTAGGAAGAATTTCTTCACTGAAAGGGTTGTGAGGCACTGGAACAGGCTGCCCAGGGAAGTGGTGGAGTCACCATCCCTGGAAGTCTTCCAAAGACGTTTAGATGTAGAGCTTAGGGATATGGTTTAGTGGAGGGCTGTTAGTGTTAGGTTGGAGGTTGGACTCGATGACCTTGAGGTCTCTTCCAACCTAGAAATTCTGTGATTCTGTGAAAGAATAAACATAGAATGATAATTCGGGAAAAAACTGATCAGAGGATTTAGTTGGGAAAACTGAAATATCAGGAGAAGTCTTGAAAAAAATGTGAGATTTAGTAGTATTAAAAAAAAAAAAAAAAAGGTTTTAAGTATGTTGAAGGGAATATTTAGTTTTAATTATCTTTCTCTTTTAGCACTGTATGTAGAAATGAAGCATCAAAAAGAATAAATGATAGTATTAGATCACTTTACACTGCCAGGAGAAAGACCATCATTGCCAAGATCTTTTTTATCTGTATAAATATAATTCAAGAAAAATGATAGCTTTAAGTGTCTCCAAAACAGTAAAGTGTCTCAAGCAGTAAAAGAAAAGGTGTGAGGGAAAAAAATAAATAAATAAATAAATAAATAAAAACTGTAATTGACATCCATATAGCATAATCACTCTGGAAGAAAGAAAAAAAAAAAGAAAAAGTGGTCTAGAAAGCATGAGCTTGAGCCAATCAACTTCTGTGGCACAGATTGTATGTGGCATGGTTGTATCCACAGCTAAATCGTGTATGTCAACAACCATTTAATATGTGCCGAATAGCATGAACTACATTATGGGCCTTGGAAACAAAAGGTTAAGCATTTAGGCTTTGTGAAGGAGATACTTGAATGAAGGAAACAGCACTCAGAGACACACAAAATCCTGCAAGTGCAATAACCAACTACACACAGTAGAATATTTTGAAAAATATGAACACAAACTTAGAAATTTTAGAAGCCAAAGACTCATTTCAGAAGGTACTCTGAAGGCTCCTTAAGCTATAAGCTTTTATCTGTTTCTAAGGTCACACAGCCCTGACACTGTAAAGATCAATACATTTTGACTGGGTTATAAATTCACAAAGGTTGTGTACTTATAAGCCATAAGTAGCTTTTCTATGAGGAGTTAGCATGAGCCACTGCAACTTCTGAACCAGAAGTATAATGGAAATAAAAATAAATGTGCTACCAGCCTAAACTTCTGTGCATTATTTTCTTTTTCTCTCATTGATATGTATTTATTGTAAAAAAACTCTGGAAGGTCTCCAGCTAAGAACTAATTCCATTCCCCCTGTGTCCCTTGTCATAATCACTAGCCTATATCTACACTAATCAACTTTTTCAACTCAGTTGGTGATTTTACCTAAAATGAGATGGTGTCATTTGAAGATTCATAGAATCATAGAATCATTGAGGTTGGAAAAGATGTCTAAGATCATCTGGCCCAACCTGTAGTCTAGCACTGCCAAGTCCATAGGTAACCATGTCACTAAGCGCGACTTCTACATATTTTTTGAAGACCTCCAGGGATACTGACTCAACTACAACCCAATGACTCAACTACAGTAAGTCATTATTTACCAAACTAACAACAGATAAACATATATATCTACATCCTCAATACAAAGCCTGAGCAGGAACAAAAACATAAAAGACACAATCATTCATCCACCTACTAGGATTAAATCACTATAAACGATAAAATATCCCTGTTATCTTTGGAACCACCACCACAATTTTGCTCTAGGTGTTCAGACACTTAAATCTGTGTGTATCCCATGCATCTATTTCTAAGGTGTCTAGGCTTTCATTATAGATGGTGTAGCTTTAGTCAAAATGTCAACAGAGCCTAGTGAGATCTCAGACCTCAGCCTAGAGAAGACTTTTACATCCATTCAGCTAAGAGCTGCCTCAGCTCCAACTAACTGTATTAATTACATCTCCCTTGACTACATGGAATCTTACATATACAGCTCACATATAGGTATCTGAACTGCAGAGACTTTATATTAAGGAGTCTGAACCATGAACTGAACTGAAAAAGGTGGGTACCTTTTGCCTTCTCTAATTCTTTAAACAAGATCAAACTCCAGTTTGTTGGTGCTCTCTGATGTATCAATGCTATAGTAGGAAAGCCAATCTACATCGAAGCAACAAAGCAGAATAGGATTCACTCCATAAATTTAAACATAAACAATTTAGATATTAACAAATGAGCTATTCACCCTAAGATCTCTTGGTAGCATTATAGCACCATTCAGTTGATCTGTTTTAGAAATCCACTTTACAAGAAGAACTGTGTTCTGGAAGTATTTATTTCTCTACATTAACAGTAAGAGAGTTTAGGATACCTACATGTAGCTCAAATCTGGACACCTATAACAGCAGTCTTTCAATTACAAACATGAAATGGCAGAGCTGTGCTGTAAACATTTGCTCTGTTCTCTGAGAAGTGATGAAGTTTTAAGAGCAAGGCTATATGTGTCTTTTTCAAAACCCACAGTTGAGTTAATTGTAGCTTCATTGTCTGACTCACAGTGGAAATTAGCTAAAGTGCAGCCCTCTGAGAATTTAAAATGAGATCAAGTGTTTATTTTCCTACTACTGTTTAAGCATAAACCAAATGGAACAGAACTGTGAAATGTCAAGTATGGCAGGGTTAGACATGCTTTGTGTCTTCAGTGAGGGCTTTCAGCCATAGCCCTTCAGTTCAGTAGCCAAACACTTTGAAGCTAAAACCTATATTTTAAAGTATTGCAACACAGATATAACTAGGGAAAGACAATACTCTCCTGGACAAAAAGTTAGAAAAAAAAAAGTAAGAAAAACACACCAAACTCCCAGTCAACAAGCCTTATAAAGGCAATTCAATGCCCTGAAGTTGCTGAGGAGCCTTACAGAAGCTTACTATAAAGCGCCCTTTTGCAATAGCTGTTACATTGACTGCTGTCAGCTCTGAGCATTATATAACTACATGTGCTAGTCCTGGGAAAATAAATAAATAAATAAATAAATAAAAATAAAAAATAAAATAAAAAAAGCAAATCTCATAACTACTTTATATTAGACAATTGTAGAGAAAAAAAAAATGTCTCCTTGAACACTACAATGCAGTTTAAAACACAAGTGTCAGGTAAGCACAGCTTCATCAGGGAAAGACCAGAAAGGTATCTTCTGGAAGTCTGGTCATGTACTTGCCTAGAAGAGGGAAAACTGTTGGACACTGCTTTCTGCTGTGCCAATCTTACATCAAAGGAAAACTTCACAGCATCCTGACTCTGTTCCTGGGCCAATCCCCAAAAGTGGATCATAGCAAAGCCTGGGGGCAATTCTTGCAACAAGTTGAAAATTATCCCAACAGGCTGCCACCAGCTGAGTACTGCCAGCATGTACAGCATTCTTGTTACTTTTTCTTCTCCATCTTCAGTATGAACCTAATGCTGAATACTGTAGAAAGGAATAGGTTTGTTTAGCAGCATCTCGGTTGCAGCCAGAGTTTTAGTAGTCATGGAAAATGGAGAAAGCGTGACAGAAAAACTGCCACAATTCAAGACATATGGTGGACAGTTATTGCATTAAATACACATTTAAAGTTCTTACTCAAAAGATGCAACAAAATATCTCCCAGTATGCATGTGAATAAATTCTACTTTTATGTCTTTGATATGTCTTTGTCTTTTATGTCTCTGATCCTTGTCACAGGATAAGGCATGTCTGACTGAGTTTTAAGACTTAGTGCCTTGTGCAATGTAGCCAAAGAAATCGGTGGGCTAGGAATCTATGGGAATAAAATGTGAAGATCTGTGAATAAGCCTTGTTTTTTGACCCACAGTTTGAGCCTCCACTTTAACTGTTGAGGAGAGTTATGTGCTGCTTAACATGACAACTAGATTCCAAGGACCCGAAACAATGTAAATGGCTATAGACTAAAAAGAATTTAATGTATGAAAATTTGAAGGAAAAAGAATTCTTAATATGTCACTCTAGGTTCTCAAATAAAGACATACTCTATACATATTATCTCCTCTACCAGTGCTCGTTGATTGACATTTTTCTTTTCTTGACAAAAAATAATTTAAAAAAAATCTGAAAGATTATTAGGTTACCATTTTGCAGATACGTGTTCTTCTCAGCCAATACCATCATACTTACCAAGTTACAGTTTTGTTCTTGATTAATTCAGTCTTTTACTGTGACCAAATCATTTGTTTCATTCAGGAATAAAAATAAATAACTGTTTTTGCAAGATCAGCTAAGCAATCACAAATGGTTAATAAACCATTGTTAAAAAAAAAAAAAAAAAAAAAAAGTAAATATATTTTGAACTAAAATTGGAAATATTTTTACATATTTATCATATCATATGCATTAATAGCAACATATTTCTAGGTCTGTTATGTTAATAATAAATTTCCCAATTATTTCAAAGAGAAATTCATCTTCTTTATTTTACGTAAGCTAACAAATCAGATACATGATTCCCTTTATATTTCCATTTTAATCTCTATTTAGTTATGTCATTAGTGTCAGAAAAATATAGCTCAAAGTGACCGTAGCTCTCAAGCCAAAAACATGTAACATTTCATATTAATATCACAGGGCTGTCCACTCATTTTAGATGATTAAAGTAGAAAGAGGATTGGCTAATAAAGAGCTTCTTTTCTAATATCTTTAGATAATAGTCATGGTTTGAAGTCACAAAGTGGAACATCAACTGTTTTTGTCTGTACAAATCACTTTGACTTATATACGGTTTTGCCTGAGTCAAATTATGCACAAAAAAGAATCTTGTCATAGCTGGAAAAATCTTGTTCAACCTCCTTGAGCACTTTTTCTCTGTAGTATATATCACCTTGGTTGGTATGGAGTAGTAATTCTCAAGAGTACCCTAAAGTTACCATTTGCTCCACTGACACTTTAGAGAATATAGAAGTATACCTTGAGGTCTCTTCCAACCTAGAAATTCTGTTATTCTGTTATTCTGTTATACTCTAAATAACAGATGAATTTCTGTGTTGATAAATGCAAAATGTTGCCCATGGGGGAAAAACAATCTTAAAATGCATGTAGACTGATGGGTTCTGAAATAGTTATTACCACTGAGGAGGAAAAAATCTTTGAGCTATAATGGACAATCTAAGAAAATGATCAGCAGCTGTCAAACAGGCAAGTAAAATGCTAAAAATATATTGGAAAAGGAACAGATAACAAAACAGGGGACATAATTATTTCAATGTTTAATTCTATGGTGCATCTGGATCTTGCATACCATGTGTAGTTCTAGTACTCACACCTCAAAACAGACTAAAATAACCCTAGAAAATGTATGAAGAAAGGCAGTAAACGTCTTTAGAGATATGCGGTGAGTTGACCCCAGACAGCAGGTAAGCACCCACCCCATCACTCCTTATGCTCTCAACAGTGGGATGAGGGAGAGAATCAGAAGGGTGAAATCTCAACACACAGGTTGAGATAGAGACACTTTAAGCAAAGCTAAATGCACACAAAAAGCAAAACAAGGAATTCATTCACTACTTCCCATCAGCACGCAGATGTTTAGCCACTTCCAGAAAAGCAGGGCCTCATCACATGTAACAGTTACTTGAGAAGACAAATGCTATCCCTGCTTCCTCCTCCTTTCTCCCTGTTTTTATTGCTGAGCATGATATCATATGGTATGGGCTATTTCTTTTGTCAGTTGGGGTCAGCTGTCCAGGTTGCACCCCCCCCAGCTTCTTCCCCATTCCCAGCCTACTTGCTGCAGTAGCCGAGAAGGAGGAAAAAAAACAAAAACAAAACAAAACAAAAACAAAAACAAAAACAAAAACAAACCAAACCAAACCAAAACAAAAAACACTAATTGCTATGCAAACTCTGCTCAAAAATAGCCAAAATACTAGCGTGTTATCAACACTGGTTTAGACACAAATCCAGAACATAGCACTGTATAGGCTGCTCTGAAGACAATTAACTCCATTACAGCCAGATCTAATCAAGTAAGAAAAGGCTTCTGCATAAGAAATGACTAAGTAAACCAGATATTTTCAACCTGGAAAATCAAATACTAAGAGGGATAGAGTGAAGGCCTGTGAATTTATGAGAGGTAAGAGAAAAGGTGAATGAAGTATCATTGTCTACTGTCACAACACAAGCTTTAGGAGCATCAAGTTTAATGATCAAGTAGTGACTCAAAACAAGTAAGGAAGGAATTGTTTCACGCAATACTGGAATTTGTAGCTACCAGTTGTGAATCCCAGAGTTTGCATTTATTCACAGAAGAATTATAAAGACTCATGAAAGATAAATAAATCCAACAGTAGTTAGTAAATGCACAGGTATTTTGGTCAGATACTTATTCTCCTGTACTTGCAGATCTGTGAAGGTAAAGGAAATATACCTGGGAGGAAGAATTCCCACATACTTTCCAAATTTATGTATTGTCACCTAGGTATCTACTTTTGATATTTTTGCATACAGGACCCTCCTCACTTTTGGAGACCTTAGTTTTCTTCAAAAACAGTAAAGAAAGATATTTTTAAAAAGTAGTTAGGTATTCATTTTAATGACTTTTTAAAACATTATTTTCTTTCTCACCTGTTTAGCCCATTACTCTTTAAGCTGAGTCACAACCAACAGCAAAAACATTCATGCCATTCTCATGTCTCAATCTGTTTCCTCTCCATTCCTTTCTCTATGGAAACATCAGCTTGCTATTATTTTTATTTTCACATAGTTACCTAGAGCTAATAGGAATTATGCTTTTGCAGAGCCTCGATGAGAACAGGCACATGAGCTCCCTTTATAGCAATATGACATTGATGCAGTAGACTGCAAATAACATTGAAAAGTTCAAAGTGAATGAACTGAAAAATATCTAAAATTTATTTCCGATCTGGTGGTTCCAGTAGCTACATGTAATAAGGGTAAGCCAAACAATAAAGGTCTTGGTCCCACAGAAGTCAATCCTAATTAATTCATGAGAGTCCTATGACCTGTGGTATCCAGGATTTCTGTGATTTCTGACCTTAAAATATATGAAGCTCATGGTCTTCTTTTCTTTTTTAATTAAATTGATGTGATTGTTTTGTCCCACATTCTGTTTCACCATAGTTGCTACATTCCCTAAATACAGCTAACTGATTTTAAAACTGCCTGAAGTCAATCTGTACTGACCTTGTTGTTGATGGTAATGACTGAACCTTGGTTACTAGGACAAGTTTGGGTATTGGCTTATATCAGTTTCCTATAATGCAATCCCTTCAACAAAATACTCTTTCTTCCATACACAGTTTCCTACTACTACAGAGTTCTCTGCTTGGAATACATGACTGAATTAACAAGTGCACTGTGCAGGTTATTGGCAGAGCTCTGTTCCTGAAGTAGAACAAGAAGAAAACCAATTCAACAATATATATTTGCACCTAGTCCAACCCTCTTCCTGCCCAAGCTAAGAACGTTGCTATTGATTTTAATAAAACAAGTAGGCCATCTGACTGCTAGTGATGGTTTGACAGATCTTAAAATGACTACTGACTAGAATTCTACTTCAATGGTCCAAACATAGTCTTGAGAAATAATGACCAAAAAAGACTGTGTGTATGTTATTTATAATAATAATAATAATATAAAAAATACACTAGCCAAAACCAAACTAGATTGAGGCTACCAATCCCATTCCATGCAAAGGAACATTCATATCCCATAAAACAATCTTCTTCTACTAGTCTCATCAGACTGACAAGAACTAAGCAATTAATTCATCTGTCTCCCATCTCCAGATCAGGAATAAAATACACACTAAATGAAACGCAGACAATCATAGCTGTTACCTTACCCTTGGTGTAGGAAAACATTTGTTTTGTATTGATGTCAACGTACAATTTTCCAAAACCATTAAGCGTATTTTTGAGAAAGTCCACACCTTATGTTTTAAGGAAAAACACACACAATACAAATAATGTGTTGCTTAATTTACAATTCTTTTTCTAGACCTTTGTATATATAAATATGTTTTATTTGTAGTAATGTGTTACCTAGAGCAGTACAAATAAGATCTTACAGAATTTATTCACTACAGCTGATAATTTCTGATTAATATTACTGTTTTGGTGTGAAGATCCATAAAATTAAAGACCAAAAAGGATCTGTTAGGTCATCTAAACTGTCTGAATATGACTGGTGATTAAATTGCAGATGGCCCTTTCCATTAAAGGAACAAAAAGCTCACATGTGACTACTGAACCTTCTTAAGTCTTAATCTGAAGCTACAAAAAGGTGAAAAATCCACTACATACTTTGGTAGAATATCAATCTACTCCTTGGTTCATCAATTTATGATTAATAATTTATATCTTACTTACAATCTGAGTTTGTTTGGCTTCATCTCCTATAACAGGTCTTTTTGCTTGTATCTTTATCTTTTTGCACTTGTTTACAAAGTCTTTCATATCATTTTACTTCCTTCTCTGGGTATTTATGCATTATAATCACACCATTTTCTCATCCTCCATTTTAAAAAGCTAAATAAGCTAATTTTCTGAAGTGTTCCACTGATTGTATTATTTTTGGCTCTCCAACTACTTGACAATTTTTTTGTACTCTCCAGAATTACTCTGTATCTTTTTGAAAATATGTGCATTAAAACGATCTCACTATTCTAATTAAGGTCTCAGTAGGTGCACCTATGCACTGCATTATACAAAAGAGGACCAAGGAATGAGCTTGAACACCAGTCATCTATCCTGACTGTTAATGCCTTCCCTGGATATGCTTTGGACTGCTCCAACCTGGCCCTTCGGTACAAAGCTGTTGTAGAGAAGGCCTTAAAGAGCACGGATATGAATTAGTCAGTCCACCTTGACCCCAGGGCACTGATATCATCACTAGCTCTCTTTTATTTATCTGCTCAGACAGAGGCATTAAAGCCACAGACAGAAGTAAAAATCTCTAATTCATAGCATCTCAGGATTATTGGCTTTTCTCTCCATAGCTTCATAATGGGAGCTCAAACTCAGTTTTTTTATTTATTATGATCACTAGAAGACCTTTTCAAAAGGTTACGTTAGAAACCTTTTCAAAGTGCAGTCCACAGATTTTAGCTAAACTCTTCATTTGTCATTTTGAAAGGGCTACATTTGTATCTGGCTGCACAGAGATACATGTTGTTGGAGAGGCCATAGATAAGAGCTCAAACTACCTGTCAAATTTCTGTGTTCCGTGCATTATTTTCTACTCCTGCAGCTTGCATAATTCTGCAAAATTTATCAGCAGGGCTTTTATATTTCCTTTCAAATTATTGATGGACATCTTGAAAACACTGGTCGTACCATTAACATCAATGAAATGTAATTAAAACTGTTCTTTTCAACGATCTTTTCCTCACTGATAACAGCTTTCCTAAAACATGGAGTCAACATAGGGTATATTTTGGTCATTCTGGATAATGATGCTCATTTAATCAGCATGTCAATAATACGAAGTTAATAGTTTTACACAACTCTAACTACATTCTATCTACGGAGCTACAAATTTCAATCAAATATATATATCTGGTGGAGCATGAAATTAAAGGACCTAATTTCTCACGTGGGCTAGCATTAGCAGCTATTTCCCTTCTTTAAAGTCTTAGCAATTGTTTCAGCAATTACTTATTTTACCTAGTAACTGTCTTGTGAAGGTATTTCAGATGAAAGTAGAGCTCATATTCTTTTTCCTTCCTTTGTACATGACAATCCTGACCATTAAATGATTGCTATGCTCTGTATTGTAGGGCCATTATCCTTTGTACCAAGGCATAGCTTCAATATGATGGGTGGAGAGCATGTATAGACTTTATCCTGACAGGCAAAAGGGGTTGATTTCATCTCCCTCAGGTGCTACAGAGAAATGAATCACTTTCTTATTCCTGGTATGTGTTCTCACTATAGCTATTTATTAGAGCAGCAAAATATTACTGTTCCTGCAACCAAAATGGTTGGTTTTATTTTTAAGAGATTTTTTTAAGAGCTTTGTACCATCATTATAAACCTGTCGCTATTCAGAGGACAGCTACCTTCCTTCATTGTTATCAAGATGCACAGCAAGTGCCATATGGAGCTTGGCATTTAGTGGCTCTCAGGATAGCTCTCCCGAAAGGATGATTTCAGGCTACCCACTGTTCAGAGTGCTGGCTATGTGGATTTCCTTCTCAAGTGCCCCAAAGTTTGTGCACATGGAGCCATATTGTAATGGGATGTGGGGCTCTGTAGGATCACGTCCATAAAACTAAGGGATGCCAGAGGTAAAATTGAAAGTTTACAGCCTTGCATTGGATCTTACATGGTGAGCCTTAGCAGTTCTGCCCTATTAAAACAGGATGTGCACAACTAAAGCTATGTTTGGATTAGAAGCAATTTAGTCCCAGTGTTATCATCCTAACAAGCATTTCTTAAGCAGTGTCTCCACTAACATCATATTTTCCTTTCACATAAAATTAGCTCTTTTACATAAAATTAGCTAATTCAGCAAAAGCTCATTTTTGGCAGTACTACTGTTCATATAATGGAAGCTTCTGCTATCAATCAAAAATTGTGTTCTCGATGACAATCACTATATTGGCAGAAGCTTTTGTAGCAGACATTGAATAAATTGCTTACACTGTGAAGTGCTTTGACAACCACAAATAGTTTGGGCCTAAATGTGTATAACAGTATTGAAATAAGGCTTGGACTTGAAAGGCATCTAAACATTTTTGAAGTTCTTACCTGGCACTTCATGTCAGGATAAACAAAGAAAAACTGAGGACATTACATTTTAATTTTAATAGTGAGCCGGAATACTCCAATTGATTTTTCTTTATTGATTTTCAGTCTCAGTTCAACAGTCAACAGTTCTACATGGATGGAAGTGCTAGGGTTTCATTTATCTACTGCCTGCAGCGCTTGATGCTGATTAAGGTGATGATTTACAACTTTGCAAAGTGTAAGTAAAATACTCAAAACATTTAACGTGTACACCTGCCTTAACCACCATAAATAACACCACCAAGTGGTGAGCAATAAAGAATCAGATCCCAAGTGTCACAAACTTTCTTTCTGAACAACAGAATTAGCATGCTGACCCTTGAATGTTCTCCCAGATTTAGGAAATATTCTGTTCATTCTTTCCACTCCAAAGCTCTCTGGAGTTAAGCATTGTCAGTCCCACAGAAGTTTATTATTTTACATAACACAGAAATTACTGACTGCTTTTTCCTCAAGGATGTTCTTCTAACCTCTATTTTTATTACCATTTGTTCCTAGTTATTTAATGGACCTAGCATGTGTTACACAGAGAGGAATAGACCTTGAAGACAACACTTGCTTTACTGATTCTACAAAAGTAAAGGAGGAAAGAACATGATGTATCATATGGGCCCAACAGACCATATAAATAGAAGATTGCATCAAACCAGCATGTTCTCTTTACTATTGGAAAAAGCCATATGCAAGCAGCTGGGAGACATTAAAGGATAAACACTTTATTAGTGTATAGTGCTAAGTGTACATTCCATGGCCTTAACACTTTATGATGTGATCAAACAAAATGTCACAAGCAAAGCAGAGATGAGCTACTTTGGTACTTGGCCAAAAGACCTCCAAGGAACCCATAGGTACTGCGGGAAGCGATATTAGCAATTTATGGGATGCCATTTTTCTCTGAGCAAGCATCGAAGTGTTATAAAAGGGGTGACTGCTTGCAAATTGTTGTCAGTATGTGAAGCAAAATTTGGTTTCTGGGAGCTTGTTCAGTGCAATAGTCTTATCTTAGCACCAGCTTTGTGAATTATTTTTACTTATGTAAATTTACATGACTTTTCAAGCAAGTTTAAGTTCACATCAGTTTCATATAAATTCTGATCAAACTTGATGTGCAACAGGACAGAATGAATCAAAATCATACAAAACTAAGAATGGTAACGCAGTGGAATTACTTTTAACAAGTAATAGAATAAAGAAGATTACAATCTGAAAAGAAAAAAAAAAAAAAGATTTTGTAAGGGAAAAAATGAGTCAATAGGTAGATTATACTGATTTTGTATTGCCATATTTCTGATTAATATGAGCTATTTTCATAATAACATTTTGATCACCCAAAAATTGCTTGGGGGGGGGGAGAGATTAATTGAAAAATGTAAAAATGACAGTCTGTTGTTTGTTTGTTTGTTTTCCAAATTATATTTTTAAACATATTAATTTGATGGTTCCAGTCTCTTGCACAGTTACTCAATAAACAAAGTGTCCATCCAGTATATGCAAGATCAAGGTTCAGAATTTTCCCTTTGGCCCACTGTTCAGACCAATACTTTTACTCCTGCCTTTTGGAACATTCTGCAAAGGGTCATCTTCAGTTTCTCCCATGTACAAAAATAAATTGTATCAATAGCAACTACATGTAGCATGGATTGTGAAAATTAATATAATGCTCAACCTATTAGGTAAATGTCTACTTTACAGGGTCACTTGATGTGAGAATTCATGTAGCAGCCTGCCACAGAAGTAAATAGGGAGCTTCCAGAAAGCAATTCACCTCATCTTAAAGTAGGAAAAAGATGCAGGTTATCCTTATAGATTTAACTGTATGATGAAAATACAGAATACAGTTCACCAACATTTAATTGTCTAAATATATACGTCAACGTATCCTGACATCTTAAGTCTCATAGTATCTTAAGATACCATTTATGTCAAAGGAGATTATAGCCAATACAGAAAATGGAACCTATACAGAGGTTCAGAGCTAATGACACTAGACAAATCATTTTATTTTGCCATGTTTTAAAATAACATTCCCAAAATGATAAAATAGGTGTTAAAGAGACCATCTTATTCTACCTGGAATCTGTTAACATACACATTTTCTTTAAAAGAAAAAAAAGGGGTGGGGGGGGCACACAACAAAACTTTTGCTTGCAACCAGATTAATTCTTTGATTTGAAAACTAAAAATAAACTACTCATCAATCACTGTGCTTGACAGTCATTCATCTAAATACAAGATTATCATGTTCTTTGTACCAATTCACTTAAAAGATTGTTGTATTTTGGCTTCAAGATCTACAGCTTTGTACCTATTTGCAAAGATAGTTTGGATGAAATTCTTGTTATTCTTTACTTCATTACTAATTACTATGGATTCACTTTTCATACTGAAATCAAAAGAATACAGATGTATATAACCCTGATTTTGTAATGAGGTGGGTTTTTTTTGCTTAAACTTTCTTCTACAGATTGTAAGCAATGAAACTAATTTGATGAAGGGCTTTATATGGCTCGTGAAAGTAAATGACAGCTTGCTAAGGCACTTTGTTGGAAGCTACACTTGAATTATGATTAGTTTTTACATTCTTTGATGTATTAACAAAAAAGATGATAAAGTGCTAAGATGAAAGACTAACTTAATTCCATGTTATCTATCCAACTACTTGGGGGATAAATCATGGTTTCTCATTATACAGTATTTCTTTATGACTATTACATGAAATAAACAGACAGTTTAAAAGCAACTTTTTAGAAAAACCTCAGAGATGATGAGCAGCAAGTTGATCTTGGTGAGCACATTTCACCTTATGTTACTTGTGGTCCTGGTAAAGACAAAAATAGCTGAGTCTGATGATATGTTTTGATGTCAGTGCTATCAGAAAGAATCCTTTAACACACTTTGATTATATGGTAGCCAAGCAGTTTATTGATAATAGGTTTAACGCTGCCTTTTGACAGTCTTATGTAACCATCTCATTTGTTCAGAACATATTCGCAAACTAAAGCAATTCTTATAAAGACCTTTCCTCCTTGTTCCAGCTTGTTTACTCTCATTTAATCACAGTTTTCTTCTCCACAAATTGCATTTTATCCTGTCTTTAGGATGCCTGACTTGTTTTATTAATACTCAGTAAACATCTCAGTTCTTTTATTCAGTTTCTTCTTTCAGATATCACTTTTGACATCATGTCACTAAGTGCACTCAGTGTTCTGTTCCCTGTATCTTTTAATTAAAATCCTTTCTACTGGTATGCCACAAAATTCAGTTCTCTTCCATACCCTGTTTATTTAGTAGTAGTAGTAGTATTTATTATTATTATTATTATTATTATTATTATTATTGTTATCTCAACATAAGTTGTTATACTAGGGCATAGCTTTTTGTATCATATGAAGACACAATAATTTGGTCTTCTTTCTATGACTTGGTGACAAATCTTATTTCCATTTTATCACAGATAAAAGCAAATGTATGCAAGTAGGCCTTACTGATATGAAAACAAAATCATTACGGGTTAGCAATTAATTTGCCACGAAAAATTATTTGGTTTTGAAATTTTGTTTTTTCTGAAAGAAAAAAAAAAAAAGAAAGAGAGAAAGAAAAGATTGGAGAAGAGGAAGGGGAAGAGAAGGGGAAGGGGAAGGGAAGGGGGAAAAGGTAACATTTCAATTTCAAAAGCTCACTTAAACCTGAAAGATTCATTTCCTCTTGTTTCTTAATTGGAATACTGGGAACATGTGTGTGGTTTTATTTGCTTCATTGCCACTGTTGATCTCAGCTATTTGATTCTTTGTTGCAACAGGATGCTGCATTGGCTTGGCTGATTCTTTTATCTTCCATATTGATTAGTAAGTGCTTTTGAGTTTGTCTTTCAATCACTCAAAACCAGCAGCTTTTGCAAAGGCAATCAAATGAGTTGACTAGGAAATTTCAATACTATGGTACAAAACCCCTGTTACAAAAATACCTAATTACCAATGTCTAAAGTTTATCTTCTGAACTTAGAGATTCAAAATTACAAGTCCCTGATATAGATACTTTCAGAGAACATGCTTGTGGTCTCACTGAGAACAATACTTGACTAGGAATCCTAGGATTTGAAAACTGCTTCCATTTTGGGTGCCACTTGGTGGCTACTACTTTGATTCAAAACAGAACTCCTCTTGGAAAGGGACCCAGCCCAGGGCAGAGATGCAGCTATCTACTTGCATACTTCCAATAATATTAATTAAAGGGCAAAAATGAGCAAATAATTTCATACTATATACTATTGCTCTGCATGAGGAATCTCATAGCAAGTGAGATGATGGTACAGGTGCACCCCCACCCCAAGCACCAAACTCTCAGTTGCTGTCTTCTGTTCTTGGGGTCGGCTATCACCTTCTTTTCTGTCTGATTATCCTATTTCAGGATCTTCTATTCCATTCTAGAACAATGTCCTCTATTCACAACCATACAGAAATACTGTTATAAGCTTTGCTTTCTATATGTACATCACCTGACCACATCTGCACCACACACACTTTGTAAAACTATTCAATTCATGTTGCTTAAAACAGGTATTAGGCCTGTTTTAGTATGGTATTAGTATGTATTTAGTATGGTATTTCAATGACCTAGTTAAAAAAAAAAAAAAGTACTGGGCCAGAATATGTGAACCACCAGCAGGCTGACAGCTCTCCTTACAACACTCCCCAGGCCTTGCAAGCATCAGCCTGAACTTGTACTTAGGACCCAAAGGAAGCAGAAGAATGAAAATTTGTGCCCAGAGATTCAGTCTTTCACACACCTCAGCAAGTCATACCATACTTCTGCACTCACTACACCAACAGACTTCCTGTATGAAAATCAGCACTGCCTTGATATCATGTGTCAATCTGCAAGCCACTTAACCGAGGATACTTTATTCCAGTGTGGTTCAAGGAAACTGAGGCAGGACATACAGCAAATGGAGAACAGTGCCTACACTGCTAAGGCATTCAGAAAACATCACCACAAAATAATTTTTTATGTCAAAAAAGGTCTTTTCATCCATGTGACAATAACATTTGGCATTAATCAACACAGAATGACCACTAGTTTCCCCAGAATGGATATATATTGATGTAGTTGCTGGAGCTGAGAGCAGTCTTTGAGAAGCTTTAGAATACCGTAATGCATTCAGTTTTTCAAATAGTTCTGCACCATGTATTTTCTCTTTCATAACTAGTTACCCTCAAGAACTGCCACATGATAATTCTGCATCTATAAAGTTCAGAGCTTTCTTGGGTTTGAACGAAATCTCAGTGATGACATTTCATTTGACAACCTACAGAGCCAAATTCAGTTTATTATTTATCATCTATACCAGTGATTTCAATAGTGCGTTGGAAAATGTGTTACAAAGAAGGTGGAAGCAAAAAATATGCTTATTTGTGAAGGAATTATGTATCAACCTCACAGACATCACCATTGCATCATTAACTAACTGCTTTGTGAAAATAGCTGGTTTTTTAACCATTTAGAAAACATGAGATGAATCACACTCTGACAGTTTATCCTCTTCCTTTGGAGGCAGAGGATCAAAGAGTAATGATCCTCCCTCCCATCTAGCTTCGAAGTAGACAAAAGTGGCTGGAGTGAGCACACCCTTAGTAAACTTTCTCTAGATTCAAAAAATCAAAACTTGTATAATTACTTCTTTTTGTATTTTGATAATTTCTCTTTAAAAAACATTAGCTACATGTTTTTAATATTACAAGTTTTATACTACAGAAGAATTCATTATCTGTTAACTATTTTCTAAAACTGCTTGTGGGAGAATTTATCTCACATGACATTTGCAGTCTAAGCCAAAGAGTCTAGTATAAGTGATCATTTAGGCAATGGGGAGAATGGAGAGATCATCTTTGAAATCGACACTTACTTGCCCATATACTATAGGAAGAACCTTATGTAGATCACAGAATCACAGAATTTTCTAGGTTGGAAGAGACCTCAAGATCATCGAGTCCAACCTCTGACCTAACGCTAACAGTCCCCACTAAACCATTTCCCTAAGCTCTACATCTAAGCGTCTTTTGAAGACTTCCAGGGATGGTGACTCCACCACTTCCCTGGGCAGCCTGTTCCAGTGCCTCACAACCCTTTCAGTGAAGAAGTTCTTCCTAACATCTAACCTAAAACTCCCCTGGCTCAACTTAAGCCCATTCCCCCTCGTCCTGTCACCAGGCACGTGGGAGAACAGGCCAACCCCTACCTCGCTACAGCCTCCCTTGAGGTACCCATAGAGAGCGATAAGGTCGCCCCTGAGCCTCCTCTTCTCCACGCTGAACAAGCCCAGCTCCCTCAGCCGCTCCTCACAGGACTTGTTCTCCAGGCCCCTCACCAGCTTCGTTGCCCTTCTCTGTACCCGCTCAAGCACCTCCATGTCCTTCTTGTAGCGAGGGGCCCAAAACTGAACACAGTACTCGAGGTGCGGCCTCACCAGAGCTGAGTACAGGGGGACGATCACCTCCCTAGCCCTGCTGGTCACGCTGTTCCTGATACAAGCCAGGATGCCGTTGGCCTTCTTGGCCACCTGAGCACACTGCTGGCTCATATTCAGCCGACTATCCACCATCACTCCCAGGTCCTTCTCTGCCTGGCAGCTCTCCAACCATTCCTCTCCCAGCCTGTAGCTCTGCTAAGATGAGTCTTTCCTTGTGTAGATAAGACTTGCAAATGAATCTAAAACTCAGTGATCATATCATGGGTGTACCGTTGTCATCTGTATCTACAGGACATAGGTTACTCACCAAGTATATTTATTTTTTTGTTCATTTAAGTGAACTATTTCTGACAAATATATATTCCATTGCTGGAAAGTTGCAAAGAGATTTTTTTTCTCTCTGATGACTTTTTTAAACTTTCCAAATCATTAAATTCATTTAAAATTATTTTTATTTTTTTAATAAATAAATAAATAAAGCCACCTGTACTAAAATTTGCTGTCAGTTGCTGTCTGTTTTTCAAAGTATTGGTTTAGATTTTGCATGGGAGAGAGAGCTAAGTATTTTTTTCTGCTGAATATAATTGAATAGAAATCATAGCTATAACTATATGTCTGCTCCAAAGTGTCTTTAACACAAAGGAGACAATCTCATTTAGGACTCATTTTTAAGCATTTCTCAAAAGTCTGCCTTTAAGTAATGATGGACTCTTTCAGTGATAATTGAGGCTAAATTTGCAAATATGACTTCTGTAGATTTATACAAATGTGCTTAAGTACATCTTACTTTCAAATAACTTTAATTTGCTAGTGTCAGTTTCCACTTGGAATTTGGTATCTGGCCGTTTGTATCTAGTTGCTCATGCGGCTGAGAGCTTCCAGCAAGTTCCAGCAAGAGATGGTTATTTCTGCTTCTTTCTGTGTGTAACAACGTGGTCTCACAGTAGTGACCCTTACAATTTCTCTGAGATTTTAAAAGATTCTTACACAGAATGTTGCAGAAGTACAGCCTTTAACCAAGATCCCTCATGCCTCTAGAGATCTCTGTGGTATGATAAATCATATCATTTCTGTTAGTATGATGCTATTTTGTTTTGTTGCTTCTGTGTTGGGAAAACCAATTAAAACCTACTGATAGGTTTAACACCACATGCAAAAAGACATATAGAAATAAAGCAGAACTAATATCTCCACGTCAGCTGATGCAAAGCACTATTTGCCTGTTTATCATATCCTTTCTGACATAAACCAAAAAAATAAAGCTTTACAAAAACTTTACTTTTTTTCATTCAGTGATTTTTTCCCCTATCCCATCATATTCATGACCCATCAGTCAAGACTTCCAGCAGGTTCAGAAGGCATATAGTAATGTAGATGAAAAAGGTGCTGCTATGACAGATAAAATTAATGTTAAGAAACTTGCATTCTTTAAAAAAAAAAAAAGCATTAATTCATCTTTCTATTTTTTTATTCATTCCATATAGACATCTATCTTCCATTTTTGATCTTGAAGTTTAGAGGATTAAAAATAACAAGGGAAAATGCCGTTATCTTTCTGCCTCTGAACTTCATTATTTAAGATAATGGAACTATGTCTTCCACAGAGGTTACTATCTGTAGTTCTGTTCTTGTTATCTGCACTTGCTGCATTGTAATGCATGGGGTTTTCAATAAAATATTTAATGGCCTTATTTAATGTGTGCTAGTCTGCCAGTCCAACAAGCCAAGGAAAATATTAGGTGATTACTAAAGTTATTTACATCAATTATTCTGATCTTTACGTCATCAAAATATTTATATCCTAAAACCAGCATATCTTGCTTAACTCAAAGTCCCACTGCAGTCAGAATGTCACACCTCAAGAGCCAGCATAGGTTTCCACAGAAGTGTAATAAAGAACCGGAACAGAAGGAAAAGGTTTACTCACTCACCTGAAACAATGTGCCATGCTATGCAGCACTGAGTCACCCAGTGACAACTTTTAAAACATGGAACAGTCTTGAGGAATAGTTAAAAACATTAGTTGAAAGCAGTTGATAAAATAGTTCCTGGATGGCTAAGTTTGACAATAAAATAGCACCTTTAAAATAAAATTTTCTGTAAGAACTAAAATAATGAAGCTTGGTTACTGTGTGTGACTGTAGAAGATATCAAAAGAAATAAATATTTTAGGATTGAAATTTTAAAAGTGAATTATTTTAAGCTATCTATGTCAAACTGTGAATCAGCAGATTCACACAATAGGCATGCATGCCTACTACACAACTGAAATACAAGCTTAATTTCTTAGAAAATTTACACCAAAAAAAAAAAAAAAAAAAAAAAAAAAAAAAAAAACATAACAAAAGAGTAGCATCCTCCAGTAAAATTATTGTAATCTCTTCATGCAAGATGTTGTTCATGATTAAATGGGTGGTATATAATGCAGAGAGGAGAATGGAAGAGGAATGCATAACTTTGCTATTCATTGGCAATTCAAAAGATACATGAAAATTCAATGGAGAAAGGAAAAAAAAAATCTAAAAGGGGAATGACTACAGACTGGTTACCTGTGGATGTTATGGTGCTTATCCATTACAGAAAGCACAAATGGTGCTGATCCATTACAGAAAGGTTGCACTTGCTTTTACTACACATGTATAGTTTTAGCAAACTGTTTTATATTTCAATTATTATTTGAAGAGAATAATTTTGAAATATCATCACTATTCAATAATATATCAGCCCATTCAGCTAAAATTACAGAAGACAGATTTAATAAACCATCAGTGGAACAAATATATATACGTATGACAGAGCTCAACTACTGCCAATAAATGTATCTATTTAAAAAAATAAAATAACAAAACTTTTTTTAATTCCTCTTTTCCTAGAAACATTGATTAGATTTTGTAACAGTATTTTAATATCAAGTGAACACTCCTGGGATACATGAGCAATAGTCAAAGGAATCCCATAATGGAGGGCATTTATTTTACCACATCACAGTGAATTGCAATTTGGCCATCAACATATTAAATTTGAACATTCATGTACACACTGAGAATTACATACTTGCAATAACAGAATTTTTCACCTACTAGCTGGAAACTAATATATATTTCAAAAGACAGGTGGCCCAATCAAAAATATATATATATTATTGCCTTCAGATCAGAAAAATGCATATGCTGATATACCTTTTCTTCTTCTTTTTTTTTTTTTTTCCACAAATTGAATATATCTTAGAAATGTAACTCTTCTGCCAGGCACTTAATGACAGAACCCAGGCTTTCCTTTTTTTTTTTTTTTTTTTAAGCTAAAAAAATAAAAATAAGTGAATAAAAATATTTACATAAATATATTTTATAGTTAGGGCAAAAAAAAAAAATCAACAGTATAACATCTTGGAAAACGCACGTATTCTCTGAAAAGGAAAATACCTTTCAGGATATACATCTAGTTTATACACAGGGAATATAATAAGCTCTTTTTCTTTAGTTGTATGTAACTGCTCAAGTAGTGAGCTGTTACTGAAACTCAAGCTCAGCAGAGCCCAAATTGTAGACAGTGTGTTAATGATTTTTTCATACAACTTATTCTGACTTCATGCTATTGGGTTAAGAGGTCCCACTAGGGTCTGCCCAATTTGATCATGTGTTTTCACTCCCTGTTCTTCATGCTGACCAGGTTGATTAACTCATCCCACATTCTTACTATATCAGATATGACTTCAACTAGCCAAGAAGTTCCTCACTATCTTGGCTTGCTGTGAGCTCCTGCTCACTAACTGTGTTCTGTGCTAGTCCTTCCCACTATCAGTTTCCCCAACAGCTGCATGCATTGCTCAGGCCTGCTAAACCAAACTACGTGCACATCTTCACACCATTTTGTTTCTTAGGATTGGTATAGTTGTGAAGGGGGAGCACAACCAGCCTAAGTAAATCTTTGCTTTCAGAAAAACTCACTGAACTTCTCCTTGCATTCTCACATGTACTAAAAAGCTGTGCCATCAGATTAAAGTATCTGTTTCTCACATTTTACATGGAGATCAGTAGGTTTGTCTGCATTTCACCATCTTCATAGAATCATAGAATGCTTTGGTTTGGAAGGGACCTTAAAGATCTAGTTCCACCTAGTTCCATGAAGTTCAATCTAGTTCCACCCCTCCTGCCATGGGCAAGGACATCTCCCACTGGACCAGGTTGCTCAAATCCCCATCCAACCTGGCCTTGAAAACTTCCAGGTATGGGGCATCCACAACTTTTCCGGGCAGCCTGTGCCAGTGCCTCACCACCCTTTAAGTAAAGAATTTCTTCTTAACATCTGCCCTTTTTTGGGTAGATCTTTATCTCACATTTTCTCCAACTTTTTAATTGGCTTTAACAGAATCAGCTTCAGATGTTTCAAAGCCCATAAATCAACCTGTTCCAGTGTGCCTATTGGACTGTTCTGGATGAGTTTCCTTACCAGAGTCTGAAAACCCTTACAAGCTTCCATGTCAGTGAAGCTCATGCAGAAACCAATCTTTTTCCTCAGACTTCAAGCCGCCAGGTTTATCCAGGCTCATTCTTGAACTCTGTGGGGAAAAAAAATAAAAAAATAAATGCAGATAGTCTTTTAAAACTGGTACTTTCTATGGAAATTAACTGGTATCAGAAGGTCTTCAGGTGATTTCAGTTTTGTCAGTTGGCTGAAGACAGTTGTCCTGTGAGTACAGTCCAGATTCACAGCTAGAGATGAATTTCACTATGGAAATGCATATGGAAACATAGTTATGATGAAAGTTACTCCGAATTTTGATTTATATAAATGAAACAAGGAATATGTCCACAAGTTTTGTACTGAATGATAAATTTGTCAGGTAGCTGTTTTTTTCTCACTGCCATCTTAAGAATAATCATGTGAATTAAAAGGCAAGGCAACTTAGTTTCAGAAAAAAATAAATATGAAAGCTATATAAATCAATATACAAAATGTACCAAAATGTGAATCATTTTCTTGCATGAAAGACATCTTATGTCACAAGACGAGTAACCAAGCAATGAAGCCATACACTGTTGCAAAATGATGGCTAGAGCAGGAAAATGAACTTCACAGTGTCATGCCACCTGGACGGCACAGCAGAAAATACTCTTTTCATCTTGCACTGAGTCCAGACACTCCACAAACACACTTGATCTTGTTTTTCTTTTGGTTTATGCTCATTTTTTCTCATGACTTTTTTATTATTATTATTATTATTTTCTCATCTCCTCCCTCTCTGAACAACAGTGAAAAAAAAAATACTGCTGATACCTTCATGAATGAGGATATCATTGAATATCCTTGCTGCATGAGAATTTGTACTGAGTGGATAAAATCAATACCAGGAAAAAAAAAAAAAAAAAAAAGTGGACTCATGGTGTGAAGCATGCATTTAGGGTATAGTAACAGAAGCTAAATGGGTACCCTGCAGCATCCACTTTGATTCCCAGAACAAACTTAGGCATTTTTGCCTGTTTTAGTAGAAATGATTATCAATAAGGCAAGTCCTCTAAGCTGAAGAAACAGCTACATGCTCTGCTGCTGTGTTTTGAGGATGCCTGCAAAATGGTGGGAAAACATTCTCTGGACTCTCTTGTGAGCTCACGGTATTTCACAGAGACAATGCCTCTAAATGTTGTCTGCTTTGAAAAGCACGCCCTGCCTTCAATGTCTAGCATACTTGCTTTCATTTTGAGTTGTGCTCTATGCTGTTTTTCTGGACAAAGGAAGGATGTGTTGCCTAAATGAGTAGAAGGTAGGTCCTGAAGTTTTAATTTTTTTTTTCAATACACAAATGTAGTTAAATCACTTATTAAAAAACTATGGTTTACAATATTAAGCCAGTTGCCCAACAGAAATATGCTTGGCTACTTTTCAGCTCTGCAAGAAAACCTTGCAGCAATGACTATGCAGCTGGATGAATACTCAAGCTGACATGGTGAAGCTTTTGAAAAAACTTAGCCACAGCTTTTGGAGTACTATCCCAAAATGGATGAGACAAATACTTGGCTGCACATTAGGTCTGCATCTTTCAGCATTCCCCCTCTGTCAAAGGACAAGCAGACAAACCTCTCTGCTGACAGTCAGCCTAAGTTTTTTCACCAAACCTTTGGCAAACTGCTTAATGAGCTGGACAGAGAAACACCTAGGTTGATTTTGGAGCAAGCAACACCACTGGAATGCTGTTTATTTTTTACTTAGCAATAACACCAAGTGCTATGCACAACTGTAGATATAAAAATACCCGCAACAAAAAATTACTTCAGTTTTTTTTACTATCTCATGTACACAATATATCTGAATAAATCTGTGACCACACATATAGACAAATATATCTTTCAATTTTTAATAGACATATTATGATCCTACATCCAGTTGGATATAAGGTAGTGTAGATTATCTACAAATTACCTGAGTTTGAAAATGCACCATGTTACGAATTTGATAACTCATCAATTCTCCTCTCAGGTGGAAGAATTAGAAACATATAAAGAAATACATCAAACCTCCATATTCCCTCTACTTTAGGCCAAGCTTCCATTGTTCACTTTCTTATTTTTCACTGAACTTCCATTGGAGAATATTTGCACTGAAGTTAGAAAGCTAGTGACTCAGCATCCCTTATCGGCCAATTAAAGAAAGAAGCTTCTGCAAATAGTGATATAAAAGTACTTTAACTGGGGTTCCACTATAAATCCTCTGGATTTATGAGCAGCCAAATAAATAGATAGATAAATAAGATCTTCTTGTACAGAAAGTTTACATCCTGCAACAATATTTTATCTTATTTGCTTCATCTAGGATGGGAGGAAGAACAATTACCGAATGGAAAAAAAAGGGGGGGGGGGGGGGGGGGGAGGAAGAAATGCTGAGAACAGATGGCTGGTATTAAAGGTCCAAGTCAGGTCAGGGCTTTTGGCAACACTGTCTCATCAGAGATAATTTGTGTTTACATGGCTTAGAGAGAGTTTTGGTATCCTGGGTTCCTCAATGACAGAAATACAATCAGACAATATCCTTTCCTATTTTACAGGAAAACATGCTGATGCATAGCTCTGAGAAACTTTATACCCCAAAAATTTCAGTAGAAAGATAATTTCCTGAGATTCCCGTTCTTTTCCAAACATAAACTTTCTCTGATACTAGCTAGAAGCAAGAACCTCTACTTCCTAATTAAAGTATCTTTGTATTTTCCTGATTGCAAAGAAGCCTATGTGTTTGGAAAGGAGGTGGAATCAGTAATATTCCTCTGTTACACCCTCTGCCTATGTCACTGGTCTCTTGATCATCACAGCCAGACTACACCTTCTCATCTGAAATAACACTCTCTCCAACGACTTTCACCATCTTCATTATGCTCATCTGCAGAATTGTTTTTACACAGAAGAAGTAAAAACTTCCTACAAATTCAAGAAAAGCATTATTTTTGTTATGTATAGTGCCATCTCTGACACCCCTGGAAGTGAACTGTAGAGAGACTGTGCTGTCACAATATCTTATAACAGGTAAGAGAAAAGAAATGAAAAAAAAAAAAAAAAATTAGTCTTGTGACTCCCTATCAGCTATTGAACTGATTCAAGTCTATTTAGTGCTAGGCAGCTGAACTCCACCACAACCACTCTCTCAGCGTGACAACATATGGTATGGAATATCCCTTTGGTTGGTTTAGGTCAGCTGCTCTGGTGATGTTCCTTTCTCACTTTTTTGCCCACCCCCTAGGAGGGTTAGAGAGAGTCCCGATGCTGTGCCAGCACTGCTCAGCAGCAGACACAGAACTGGTGTGATACCACTGCTGTTCTAGCTACAAGTGCAGAGCATAGCATTGTATGGGCTGCTGCAAGGAAAGTTAACATCCCAGCCAGACCCAGTACAACAAGACGTGGAAAAACAGCAAGAAAAGTTTAGGAAAGTTTCAAGTTTTATCACTCAATATCAATCACAGAATCACAGAATCACAGAATTTCTAGGTTGGAAGAGACCTCAAGATCATCAAGTCCAACCTCTGACCTAACGCTAACAGTCCCCACTAAACCATATCCCTAAGCTCTGCATCTAAACGTCTTTTAAAGACTTCCAGGGATGGTGACTCCACCACTTCCCTGGGCAGCCCGTTCCAATGTCTAACAACCCTTTCAGTAAAGAAGTTCTTCCTAATATCCAACCTAAAACTCCCCTGGTGCAACTTAAGCCCATTCCCCCTCATCCTGTCACCAGGCACGTGGGAGAACAGACCAACCCCCACCTCTCTACAGCCTCCTTTAAGGTACCTGTAGAGAACGATAAGGTCGCCCCTGAGCCTCCTCTTCTCCAGGCTGAACAAGCCCAGCTCCCTCAGCCACTCCTCGTAGGACTTGTTCTCCAGGCCCCTCACCAGCTTCGTCGCCTACAGTCTCTCTTCAAGCTACAGTCTCTCTTCTTATACTGGTTAGTGTGCTTAGTTCCCAGTTAATCTGTCACTGACACTTGTATATCACGCGGTTCTATCTACTGAACTAATCTGTGCCTCTCAGTCCTTGAACTGCAAGTGTGAATTTAGAGAATCATTAAGTGTGTCTTACATTCACAAAATAAAGGAAACATAAAATAAACTTGCACCTGAAACTTTTCCATTTATGTTTCTCAGTTGTCTCAGGCTTCAAAGAAAAAATGGAGCAGGTAAGGTTGTTCTTTGATTGTGTTTTGCCATGGCAGATGATAATATTCAGGAAAGTCTTGACTACTGGGAAGAAAAGAAAAACATAACATTCATAGTTCTTTCAAGAATGGAATTACATTTCCTTTCTGCTACTCTAAAAAAAAAATATATATATATATATAAGAAAAAAAAAGCACACCTTCCACTTCAGGGCTGCAGACCAGACACAAAAACAAGTATATTATAAAGTGACAGGAGTGGAAAATGTTCTTTTTCTATGCACATTTGCTTTCATCCTTACTTGTATATTGTCACTGTTACTGAAAACACTAAACTCAGCAGGCAGTCACAGCTTGTTTGCCCCAGAGTTTGAAGTTTAAGATAACTTTTTTTTTTCTGAGATTATTTTTTATTATTATTATTTAATTTGAAATGTGTTTAACACTTCATCTCCTCCCCTTCTGTTATACACAAGTTAGATTCTCAATGGTTTGAGAGTTACTTCAAAGTTACTCTTTTAAAAGACAACTGTATCTGAAGTCCCATAAACAAAAAATGGCATCCCCTTTATATTTTATACAAAGTTCTCTCCAAGATTGCAGTAACTTTTATGTTATTCTAATGCATTGGCTCATTGGCTTTTATTGCTTAAAAAAAAAAAAAAATCTTGAATCTCATACCCTGAGGCAAGACAAAAAAAGTAGTTAGACTATGGGATTCAGATGTCACTGTGCCAGCACAGCTTAGCAGACCAGACAGTAGCTGATGAAATGGTCCTTTATGCAAGGAAGATTTCGAGCTGCATGAGACATTTCTTCTTCTGTTACAAAAGCTTATCAGGTTCCAGAGGTTTTAAAAAGTACACATGGGAAATTCAATTTATATAGAGGCGCTTTAATCAATTATGTCAAAAAAGGCTCCAAAAGAGTGAAAACGTACCCAAGTGAACAATATCCTACACAAGACAATGAAGGAAACTAAGTATCCGTGGAGCTGCTGGGGCAGATCTGAAGGTCAGGACTCCTCTGCTATTGTGGGTATTTACACTGTTTACACAATGTGCTTACAAATGCAGTCATCCAGGCATGATTTTTGAATTAACAGCAAAGAAAGCTAGGGGCTAATCAAATGCTAGGTGTTTGGAACAGAGTGATAAAAGCTCATCATTATATTCAAAATCCAGATCACAGTTAACCTATCATAAGCCATACTGGAATCACAGAAAGTAAAATTTGCAAACATTTTATTCTGGTCTCATCATCAGACTGACGGTAACAAAGAGATTGAATAAGTCCTACTGTTGAAAGACAGAAAATAAATTTTTGTGAAATCGTAGACAACAAAAGGGAACTTGGATTATAGCAATGACGTTAACACCACCAAAGCAAACTAAATCCAATGCAGCAATTTTCTATTAATTGTTTAACTGTTAAAATAAATAGGTATTTTTGAACTATTGCTAAAGAGAATAAAACTAATTGTGAGAGGATTTCATGTCACGATAATAATTGCAAATAGGGAGAAGATACAGTATTATATCTTATGTGGAGACCAGAAGAGAGTATTGATAGATGCTTAAATCATCTCTAAGATGATCAATATATATTATGAGAGATGCATAGTTCATCATTCCTCTTGACTAACAGGAGTAATAAAATACTCAATAAATAGGTGTAAACCCTGAAATACTACTCTTCTAGGGTATAAATATGCCTTCTGTAAAAGAACAGGTCCCCATTTTACTAAATGGATTATCAGAAGTCAATTCATTCATTGCAGTAAGTCCATTTTAAGTAAATGATATATGTCATCTGGGCAGAGGAAGCTACTGGCCCTCATTTTAAATAGGTAATTGAACCCTTATGGGCCACCAAAAGAGAGTCTACTTTTCCAGTGAATGCCTGCACTTAATTTACTCAGTTAATTAGTAAAAACTTGAACTGAACACCAATCTCATGTATAAGATCATACAATGGAATGACAACTATCTTACATCTCCTGTAGCTGTTCCCTTCCTTCCAAGAATCTATTGCACTGCATCCGATACTATTTTCAAAGGCTTACAAATGCACATGAACATTTACAAGTATAAAGCAAAGGTCTGGGCAAACAAAAGTATTGCAGGTTAAATATGTGACACTTTATTTATTAAAACTACATTGTGAAGTCTGAAGAATACCCCTTCAAACTGTTAACTTCCATTCAGGAAGGGAAGAGAAGATGCTTCATAATTTAAAAAAAAAAAAAAAAAAAATCTGAATTATTGACTGAAAGTATGCACTGAGCAGTGCTAGTCTACCAGGGCAGCAAACAATCTGCCCTGAACTGACTCAAGCAGCACCTACTGCCAACACCCATAAAAAAGAGATCCTAGTGTGTTTGTTATTTAATCAGCAGCCATGCACCTTGTGTTGACTGTATATCACTACTCAACAAATGAAATGCTTTGCCCTGAAGAAAGCAATACAGTGGGACATAAAATTAATAATAAATGTCAGTACATATGAGTAATGAATAGATTTTAATGTTTTCGGCTCCTTAGAGGAAAAAAAAAAATCTATTTCCATGTAAAAATTTAGATCACCCCAACATTTTAATCTACAAACAAAAAGCAGTCATAACTCTTTCACCTAAAATGGCTTATAATCCTTTCATAGACTTTTTTTTTTCTGAATTTTTATAACTTTATTTTAGCACAGAACAGCCCTGTGATCAGATGATCTATAAATAAATTCGTGAATTAGTAATGTGTAATACTTTACTTCTTTAGTGTACTGCCAAACACAAAAGATGATGGTGTGCAGTTGAGGTCGACTTGAAGAAAAAAGCTAGAGAAATAGAGCCTATTTATACTTGGTAAAGAAATGCCTTGGCAGATGGAAGTGTGCCCTGACAGCCTTTCAGAAGGCTCCCATCCCTCTGCATTATCTTTTGTTTGCACTGCAATTTAGATCTGTTCCGCTCTCTAGCTTAGGTATTCAGAACAAACCTATCATCTTCATCTCTGAATTCCTCAGATCAGGAACTTTGTCCCACAGGATATGTTATCTAGTAAATTTGTACAACATAGCTTCTGAATCAGTGTAATTAAGCAAAGGTATCTGTTGACTGTGACCACTGGCATTAAGGGAATAGAAAATAGATGTAAGGCAATAGAGACTTACAAGGGAAACAGAACAGAAAAGATAAGGCAGCAAGTAAAATCCCCCTCCCAGAAACTGAAAGAGGGAAATGCCAGGCCCTGGAGGCCAAAGTGTTCAGTTTTGAAGTTAGAAAGCCAAAGCCAAAGAGAACTTCTCAGAGATGTTGCCTAGGGAAATCTGTGTAAATCGTGTGCTGAATCTATTCCACAAAGAGCTTTGATAATTGAAGAAAAAGTTTTAAAGCTTTTATTGTTTTCCTCACTGAGGTGCTGCCAATAGTTAGCAATAAAAGCTTCCCAGAACCATTTCTGTCCAATTTCTCTTAGGTTTCATGTTACAGCAGGACTTAGGGCAAAAATGAACTATTCTTTTCTGCCTATACTCTTTCATAATTATAAACAAGGATGAAAAATCACTAGGAAAATACATGTATAATTAGCACATTTGATGGATGTGTTACTCTGAGGCTGCTGATTATCTGTCCAAGAACATGGATAGATTATCACCCTCTTCAGCAGTTAGAAACTGCACCAGGGGCTGAGACAAAGACCTTGTAGGAAGAAAAAAGATGAAATCCTAGCCCAGAAGAATATTTTAGAAAACAAAATAACAATCCTCATACATAATGTAAAAACTTGTCAATTACAAGGTCAAAATATTTGTCCTTCAAAACAATTTTGAAGAGCTATGGTTTTATAAACACTTTGCAGAACAATGTGACTTACCAAGTAGGGCAGCACCATCCCCAACTTTTACTTCACCGACTGCTTACAATGCACTTGCAAGGATCTGATCTAATTTCTCCCCATTTGATTACAGAACTGAAACATGTCGTTTAAAGTGCTTTTGTTTTCTTTTGTGAAATTTGCTCAGGGGGCAAGATTAAATTTTTGGTTTAGCAACTTTTTCAGTGTAACTTGTTTTACAGAACACTTACCTTTTTTTCCAAAATACTAACTGACAGAGCCCTTCTTCATCTCCCCTTCTTTCCCCTTCTTCTTCTACTTCAGTCTAAAAATAGCTGAATAATTTTTCCATACAACTATGACATTCAAAGATATGTTCAGGGAAACAGCACTTACAATAGAAGGAATGATTTGTAATTCTCACATATTCAAGTATAATGTATCCAACAGGCTGAACTGGTGGCAAAGGGGGAGACTGTATATTTATAGTAACAGAGCTGTCCATCACATATTAGATTAAAAGTGATTATTACTCATCCATTAAAGTCAGTATATAATCTGTTCACTCCTTGCCCCTGGATATCGAAATACATCAGAATCCTTTCCTGGTAAGACAGCAATGAGCACAGTGATAGTTACAAACCTGATGAGTAATGTAAATTTAATCAAAATCTTCCCCTCAGCTACCAAGGTAGCAGGAAATAGAAGAACAAGTTACATGCTTCATCAGTGAAGGATAGTGACCAACACCTGTTCTTTGATGAAACATCATCAGCAGAATAGAAGAAATCAGCACATACAACTAGCAGCACACACAGTAAAAACCTTACAGTATGTTTTTTTTGTTGTTGTTTTGTTTTGTTTTTAATGAAAAGTTCATCAAAAATATGGATCATTGAGTACAGAAACAACAAATGTTTTTTCATAGTAGCTGATCCTTTGAATCTGTGGCTACACCAAAGAACAGATTTAACCTGACACTATGCGAAAAATGCGAAATCAATGTCCATAAATTGTGTTTCTAATACAGTTCTAAATAGATATTTCCATGGCTTGTTGCTATTTAGTACTTTATCTATTGTCTGGAAGAAACAATCCAACACTAACGTCAAAAAAGGAGCACAAAAATGTGTTGCAGTGACAAGAAATTAAAAACATTCTAGTAATGGTTTTTGTTTTTTTTTTGTTTTTTTTTTTTTGAAACTGTGATAAAACAGTTAAGATTCAAATGGAGAGGTAAAGTTTTATTAGGAATGGCAAAATAGGCCACTAGGTGAAAAATTTCTACGCTAAAGAATCTATTTGTCTAGGTGCATCAGTTGATCTAACAAAACAAACAAAAAAAAACAAAAAAAAATACTTATCCATGCAAACCTTCACCGCCCTACAAAATAATCTCAAACAATCTTGTTTGTGTGACCTGTATTTTAATAATGCTTTTATAAATTTGCTTTTGCTCCAGAGGGCACGTAACTTACAAATTCTTTTGCTAAATAGAGAACACAGATTTAATGTGTCCTTTTACAAAACACTTAATCATAAAGTCATAGATTCAGATAACTCCTACATCTTCTGGTAGACCTCCTCTATCCTGAATAACAGCTTGTAGAAACCTTGACTCGTATGATACCTATTTTCCTTAGCCCTTCCTTCAAATAAATCTGGAATTTTTGCTTTAAAAAGGCTTTTAAATACATAACAGATGTGCTAGTAATATCAAATGACACTACTGAAAAAAAGACTCAAAATAGTCTTTGTGAACTTCATCAGTATTATCACTGATTTTTTTCCTGCTTTTGGAAAAATTCACTGAACTGTGAGGACTTGCTTATTGCTGCACATTTCTCCTTCATACTGTGGAAACACTGTGTTGACTATGAAAATTATTTTTTTTTCACTCTGAAAGGCATAGTTTATATAGATCTTTGACAATGATAAATTACCTAGACTGTATCACCTAAATGAGCTCTTCATAAAAACATTTTTAGGTATTTGCATTATAGTGAAAACACTAAAAGTTTCTGACAGTCTCCATTTTTAAGAGAAATATATATATATATTCCAGATAATACTATAGCTCAGCTACATATTTTGCTCAAGCAATTTCTTCTTTAGATAGTCACTCATGACATAGCACTTAAAAGAAAGAGAAAAAAAAAAAAAAAAAAAAAAAAAAAAAAAAAAAACTACCCTTTCTGCTTATCTGAAACACATTAGCTTTACTACGATGTCAAATTAATCATTCTAAAAATTTCAGGGAATATTTGTCCTCTGAAATTAGTATTGTTGGGTCTGTGGAAAATTGGTACAAATTTTTATCAATTAAACAATGCTCAAACAGTACTTGACTTGTGCATCTGCTGCCTCATTATGAAGTACACTGTAGATTACAGGATCAAGTAATGTAGATTGACAAGTCTACATACTCTCCCTCAGTTGCACACTTTGATCTCTGCAATAGCTGGCAGATACACAAGTTATAGACAGATGAAAAAAATATCTGCAAAATCCTCTGGGACAAGGATACTTCAGTGCACGACAAACTCTAACTCAAAGCCAAAACTTTCAAGTTAAAACTGCCACTTTTTTTCTGACTCAGTTAATTTTTTCCACTGATTCTACCCAGTCTGAGCCAGATGTCCCGTCCAGTTAGTGCTGAATGCAGTATACTTCTGCAGATCCCTCCATACAGGAAGAAAACTTTTAATTAAATGAGAATCTCAGGCAAACACAATGCTAGACTTTTAGCTCAGATATGATCCCATTCACCCTTTCCACAAGATAAGTCTACATGCTTCTATTTTAGTACTACACTCCCCCTACAGCATTTTAGTTCTTCAAGAGTTAATGAGCATGAGCACAGAGGAAAAAAAAAAAAAAAAAAAAAAAAAAAAAAAGTCATTAATGTATTTATTTAGGTCAGATACATCTTAATAACTCTCTTCTCTCTCTCTGTTTTATTTTTTTGTTTTGTTTTGTTTTTTTCCATTTCCAAGGGAATTTTATAAATACCTAATCTGAATACTGAATGGGAAAAAAAAAATCCGAACATGCTGCAAATCTCTAGAGTGAGGGACAGGGTTGCTCGCTTGTTCCTCTCATCTGCCTACTGAACTTAAAATGTAATACACAAATTTCTATGCAAGTGGATCTTCAAATATTAGTCCACAGGCAATACTCTGTTCCATGTTGATTGCACTTGATTGTTTTTTACATGCTTTAGGCCAAAAATACAAACTTCTTCCCTACTCAGCACTGTATAGCTCTAAGCAGATGTTGCTTTAACCCTGTTTTTAACATAGGAACTAACAGAAACTTCCCAGCATTTCTGTTTTTTTCCTATGGCTAACTTAAATGACTGAAATATAAATCTCCATATAAGCTCCCTGAACTTAGTTATTCATTATTGCTTTTTTTAAGGACACTTTTTTTCTCCTCTCTAACTCCCTTTACTACATACACAGTAACACTCCAACTGCTAATAAACCCCATCTGACTACACATCAGGCTGAGTCTGAAAGAAAATAGCTGCTTTTCTAGCATCTTAACAAACTCAAATCCTGTCATGCTATTATATAGCTCATTAGCCAACATTTCTCACTTTTCAGCTACATAAATTTGGCATCATTAAAATCTGGCATTACCAACTGCAAGCACTATTCTGAAAATTGCAAAGTCTCCAGTGACTGAAGATACTTATATGGCGGAATAGGAATAACATATTTGTGTACATCCTGTCAACCATATCTTCAGATCCTCTATTTTCATAACTTTTTTTTCTTTTTTTTCCATCTCAGTAACTTCAAGAGAGAGATTTAATAAAATAATAATACAATTGGGGTTTAATAAACAGAACGTGCAGTTCAGAGATATATAGAAGTGCTGTATTTATACCTTAAACAAGATTTACAATCCATCTAATCTACTTTTGTTGATGGATTTCAAACAAGTATAAAGGAAGATTTCCAGTGAAGAAAGAGCAAGTCCTAAAAGTCAATCTAATTTTGTCTTGAAGAGGTGAACACTGTGATATGTGGGGTTATAAGTATTGACAACACTCAACATTGTCAGCATAAGAGTGCTGACAGTGGTGTATGTGAGGATCTACTGATGTGAAGAAAGCAGAGAAACACTGACTTCATTTATGAAGCACGTATAAAATGACCCCCCCCCCCAAAAAAAATATCTTGTGTGTGTGTTATTTTTTACTATTTAAAAACTAAAAATGGGAAGTCACATCACGCATACAGCTTGTTGATTAGTTTTACACAGTTTCTAAGCTTGCTTAAAAGTTAAAGCTGCACACACTCACACACACACACACAAAAAAAAATAAAATCACAGTATCTGTAGGTAAATTTGTAAGTTTTAGTGTGAGCCTTTAAATCAAGTTAATGGAATGAATCAATACATTGACCTCTTTTAATAGAATGTAATCTACAATGTCATATGAAAATCAGACAGAGTCATGAGATAACACAAATGACTGCCAGGAAAGTGGTATAATCTGAAAAGATAACATACTAGATAGCCTATAGTAACATATGCAATGTTATGGTTTAAACTGAGTTAAAGCCATCTGTCATCTGCTCTCCCAGCCAAAAAATCCAACAACCCATAAAGTGAGAAAAAAGAAGTGTTTAATGGTCCAGAACCCCTTACTGATTGACTCAGCAAGCTACAACACAATTCACCCATAAGAAATAAAGAACATTTTGAAATGGGTTGTTAATTAAAAGCAAGGCACCTGAAGATATGTGTATTCAATGTCACTAGCACTTACTGCTAAGAAATGTTACTCAGCTGAAAATGTGGGAACTTTGTGTAGAGATAAAAATAAGTTTTTGGTACAAACACAGTGTGAGAGAGAACACAACTTTTCTATAAAAATTAAAAATGCAGTAGTAAAAGATAAATGGAAAGAGAAGAAAAATGAAAACATTGAAAAGGGTATCTTCCACACTAGGCAAAGAAGCTGAGTGACTTGATAAAGTGTTGATCTAATGAGTTCATGGATTCCACGTATATATGGAAATATTGTTCAGATAAGGTTTGAATGTGCCATTTAAAACTCCTTCCTCAGGAGTACCTCTAAAATGTAAACATTACACATTCAAACTTCATCTGGTTGATGTCTCTATATGTATCATCTCTTACTCCTGTGATTTCTCTCTTTCATTGAGAGTAGTATATGCATAGACCTGCCCCAACCGATCTTTGGTTTTGCAAAAAAAGCCAAAAAGCCACAGTCCAAACAGCTTAACCACTGAGTACAGTCTAGTGAGCTGTAAAAAAGGAAGACTTACTACAGATAGTAAACTCAGAGAAGGAAATAAACAAACAATGAAATGAGGGATACGTTATCCCAAGAAAACTGAAGGAGGTGCATGAAGCCTACTGATAGGCAAGCTAATAACATTTCCATTAATATTTTGAGTAACCTGAAAAAAAGTCCCTGCAAACCCATGCATATCTTTTTTCTCTACCTTACTAAACTTAGTAAGCCTCCTTTTGTACATAAAGCTATCCTACGGAAAATAAATTGCTGCTAACTTCCCTTAGCATGTTGTACTTTCCAAGGTTGCATGACCATGTTTATGTAGCCTTGTCACCATTTTTCATGTGAATTACAGAGCTCTTTTCACTCTACACCCTATGTCATTTACAGCACTGACTGCTCCTGAGGATTTCCCAGCTGATCAGGTTATTTTCAGAGTGAATGGGGAAAGGAAATCCATGTGCTCAAATGGACAATCTGTCCGATGAGGGAAATAAGTCAAAAAGACTCAAGGCCAATATCAATAAACTTATGCAAACCAAAAAAGTATTAGAGCCTGATAGATACCTCACAGGTTAGCTATACATTCATTTTCATTACATGCTGAGAAAATCAGGAGAAACTCACCAAGCTCAACATGACAGATGATAGCTCATCACAGAATAGTAAGAGAAGGGGGGAAAAACACTTTTCCGATGTCACATGAAGAAACTGCTAGCATATTACATGCTTCTGGCCATTTTTCTGATGAGATCTAACTTTACTCAATATCCCAGTGAAATTATCTATGGTACATGTAATTATTTCTTTAATGACTAGATTTCAGACTGATTTTCAGAAGCAGGACATTACTACATCCATTCCTGCAGTTAATAAGCTAGCTAGAGAGTAATCAACTCATTCCCATCTTCATTTAGACTTCACAGGACACTTCTTAGTTTGAGGCCAATGAAATTAGTCAAAAAATTATTTTCAAAAACAGGGATACTACAACCAGCATTTGATTACCACCCCAAATGTGTTTTCTTGTGTATGCTACTAGTTATTTCATAGGTTTGTAGGGGAAATGAAACTGGTTCAAAATAAAAGAGCATATTTTAATTTTCAAAATGATCATTATAACTTGGAAATAAATAATATTCAAAGACAGTTCACAAATATAAGGTACATTTTGGTTATGGTCATTACTCACTTATTTCACAACAATCAAGTGCTACAAAACAGCTTTTGGCCATTGCTACACTATTTTCATCTGTACTTCTCCTTCAGAAGACAATTCACCAAACTAACTAACTTGCACTTCAGTAGCTAACGTAACATGTTATGTACCACAAAGCAATCAGCACTGTAGGCTTGGTTTCATATATTAATATAGTGATGATATAGCATGTATGTCATTGAGAATTGTAGACTTTTTACTGTTGTTTAGTCACTATGCTTCAAAGAGCACTGTATTCTTAATTTCAAGTCTTGCGAGTATTGCATAATTACCTCTACTGTAAACCAATAAGGCAGAGGCTGGCAGGTCAGGCAAATCCATAGATGAGGAGCACAGCGGAGAATGTAATTTTGAATAATCACACAATTCTAATGCAAAGTGGGGAAAAAATCCCCATGCAAATGAACACATAACCCCAAAAAAAAGAAACTTTCATACATAGAAGCTCTTCAGACAGAGATAGCAACTGAAGCCAGATCTCCTATTTCTAGAATGAGTGAGGCAGTCACTCGGCTGCTAGGTGACTTTTCTTTCCAAAACAATGTTGACATGATTGGTTTTGGCAAGGAACAAAATTTGTGTTAGGCATCCTCAAAATGTGACAGTTAGGTTTGTCTCTTTGGGGAACATAACAGGAATATCTAGTTTCTGGATCTAAGCTAGGAACTATAAAACAAGATGCTATAAACAGAGCATGATAATACAAAGCAAACTTTGAAATAATAATTAAAAATATATATATATTTTAATGATTTCAAATATATTTCATGTGAAGCAGTACCTGACAATAGAGTGAAAGAGAGATAGAAATTGTGATTCTCTGGAAAACAATTTTACATCTGTTCTCCTTGGTTCAGTTTGCTTTAGTCACCACTCCTTTTCTGGATATATCCTATCATCAATGCAAAAAAAAATAGCAAACAGTAGCAAGCAATGCTTTGTTTGCTAGCAACAGAATTTTAAGTATATTCATCATCTATCTTTGGATTATGTCTTTTTCTATTCCATCCTTTAATAGGAATGTCTACAGCTCTTATAAATCAACAGCATGAGTACCATCTCATTTAGATAAAAATACACTGTGACTTTCACTAGCATCTGATACCACCATTATTAATGAGTGGTGCATCATAAATCCAATTAAAGACAGCAGCAGTCACAATGACCATGAACTCCGTAAAACTGATTTCACTGAACTAAACGAGTTAAAAACACACACAAATAATTTAATTTTAACATAAAGTTATCAAGTAATGAAATCCTTTTCTGAGAATGAGCTCTCTCTTTTATCCTTACTGCACCATACCTAGAATCTAAGCTTTAAGAATGGGTAAATAGACTGGCTTTTCCTGGAAGGCTAGAAATAGTAATAGCAGATATTGTAATCACCTTTATGCTTTAGAACTGTCTTACTATTCTGTCTCTGTTCCTTCCAGGTTCCCAGGGCACAATTGACCGGCATGTACTTCATCTTATTTCACAGAGAAAAGGTTCCCTGTCAATAAGACCTAATGAGATATTATGAGAATTTAATTCAGACAAAAGGCTGCTACAAGTGAAATACTTATTACTACTGGGTCAAGCTCAGCAGAAAAACATTATGGAGTTCCATGGTGAGGGACAGAATGGACTTAGAGGGCCCAAAAACAAATGGATGACAGGAGGTGAGGAATTGAAAAATTAAAATGAGCCAAGCAGAACAGTGAAAATGCAAGTTCAAAACAAGGTATCAAGCTAGATCAGCACTCAGCAGTGAATTCAAACTTACATCCAGCTCTGCAGAGACCTACAGCAAACACCTCAGTGCATGAGTGGGAGATAGAGGGAAAAATTCCCAAAGCACAACTGCCATATTAGCTTCACCCTCATGTACTGATTGATGATCACCTTCACCAGCACTAAGAAGATGGAGAGATCTTAGGGCTTCTATGGAGCTCACAGAAGACCATACCCATGCAAAAACAACTGCATCCCCCTGTAAAAGATTACAGAGAAACTGGAAAGCTATGTTTATCAGGAGTATCACTTCAGTGTCAGTGCCTTTTTGTTTGTTTTTAGCCAATAGTATTCATCACTACCACAAGCCTATAATGGGTGAGATGATTAGATTTTAGAGCTGGACTTCCTGCCTCCCTGCATTCACTTAACAGCAGTAAGTGCTGGGGCAGGATATGGGTGGCAAGAAAAGCGGTGTAAATACTACTAAATGGAAGAAAGCCAGGGCCTGATTGCTGGTTACAAAGCTATATGCCATAAGGAAGCTCATATGCTTTTTGCTCAGGGCTGGGCCATCTCTTCACCTTCCCAAAAGCCAAACTCATCTGGACAGAGGTAACCAAGGCAGGCCACAGCAGAGTGAGGGGATGAGCAGAAGAGACTATCAGGATACAAGTGCTTGAACACATTTCCAGCATCTCTTTTATTACCAATATGGATGTAATTATGTGTGGATTAGCAGCTGCAGAAATAAAATACCTATCCACCCCCTAAGGGGGCTAAATAGGTACAGGGAAGTGAATGTTTTCCATGCTTCGGTGTGCCTCAGATACATTACAAAAAGACAAAGGATGAAGCTGAAGCAATACACTTTCAGAATTGCTCAAAGAATCTGTCTTTTCTCCAATGGCTGCTAACTGGGCATGCAAGAACTTCAACCAACACACCCAGTAACAATGGGGGAGAAAGTTTTATGGTGTGGATATCTGTCTCCTGGGAACAGGACTGAACCTACCAAACCAATTTGCATGGACAGCCATGCAGTCTTCAGATGGTAATAAATTAAAGTGACTACTGCCAGCTAAAGTCTTGGTACTCTTATAAAACCCCTGAACAAAACAGACAGTATATAGATTTTGAGACTGTAAATCAGACAGATTTTGTGAACATGCACCATGGCATTTTGTATCTTATGTTGTGATGGAGACAGATAAGACAGCAGTCTTTAAAAGGTGTTTGGGAGTGGGGAACTTCAATCAGTACATTAAAAATTAGCTGAGCACAACACATTATTCCTAATATGCATTCACAACACACTGCAATGATTGAGAATGTTACAAATACTGCATATAAACTATTGCTAATGTGTCTCACAGACACATACCAGGGAACACATTCAGTCATGTTTTCAGTTTCAATTGGCAGGTTGATGGATGCCAATTGACAATAAACTGTAGTGGAATTCTTGACATTGCTGTTTTCTATTATGCAGTAGAGATGCATATTCACAGCAGGACACATTTCCATATGAATGAGCAGTCATAGGAAGTGGTGCATTACAATGTTTCAGTAATGCTGACTGCATAGAAAATTAAGGATGATGAAGACAGTGTGACAGTTTTCTCTATCATTTCATAAAATGTTGCAAGGAGTAGTTAAAAGAAAAATACTGATATGAACTAATAAACTGAAATGTTTGATTTACATAATCAATTTGTATCTGGAAAATCAATGGGATGGAAGCAGAAAAGTCAAATGTGTATTTTTATCTCAGATCTCTAAAGTGGTTCATTTTAAATTGCAAAGAAGTCACCCTGAGACCCTATAGCTCCTCCTACTGAAGCTTAATGACAAAATAAAAGTTTCATTAGGAATTTGAATAGAAAAAAGATAGTCCTTCGAAATTATTTTACTTTTTTTGTAAGATATACATACACACTCATACATATGTATGAATATATATGTATGCATGCATCTATGTATACCTGCACAAAATGTCCTGAGAATATGTTTACAACACAAACTTAACCATGGCTTACATTAGTGCAGACACCAAAACATGAGATGAAAGTCAGAAATGTTAGATTAAAAGTAACATCAACAGGCAGCATGACAGGAAAAAGTACTAAAATATGCCTGTAAGAATTGTTACTCTCTTTACATATTTTACATGTCACATAGATTTTTTTTTCTTTTCTAGATTACATATTATCATGTTTGTCAACAAATTCTCAGAAATAAATGCCACAAGAATGAAACAAAGAAGTATCACACAAATTATAATCTTAGAGACAAAATAGATTCAGGCAAGCACAGAACATGCAGTTCTCAATAATATTCCATGTAGGAATATAATAAAGACAGAGAAATTGAGGGCTTTTTGATTTGTAAGAAAATGAACCCCTAACAAAGTAAAAGTCAGGTAAAACTAAATATATATAAATTGCTTTAATAGATAGTTCAGTAGAGTGTAAATCTGGATTACTACATAAAAATGGTTTGAAATCTGAGTTAAAGCGTCATTGTATTACCAATTAAATGATATCACCATAGTGTAAATCAAAACAAATCACTGATTTCTTGTTATTTGCCACATTTAATTAAAAATCATTCTGAGATCCATACGTGTATAATTTCCTAGACCTCCTGTGGCTGCCAGTAACAGTCTACAGCTACAATAGCAAATCAGTTCATACAACAATGCATACTAATGAAGCAACTGATGCAGCATTCACCACCAGCACAAGAGAAATGACAAAAATGTTGTTGCCTTAATCATTCAGATCACTTGGAATTGTAACAGGGTGCTGTTTTTTGCTGTGCTATTAGTATATACTTTAGTGTTCAGCTGCATGATATGTCACATCAACGTGTTAATTCCTCGATGCAAGTTGCTTGCACAATCATTATAATTATTTTCTTTTTCCTCCCTTCTTGTCTTTACAGAGCATAGTTCAGCATAACTCTAAACCTCTGCCATGTATGGGAGAACTACAGATGTTGTTTTGAAGAAATAAGATACCTTGAATCATCCCCTTCTTCCCACCCCCAACAGCAGCACATCCTCACTCAGACACTGGATATAGAGGAGTTTAAAGAGATGGAACTGCAGTTAGTAGTTTTACCCTGCTATGCAACTGAACTCCACCACAACCACTCTGTCATTTCCCCTCCTCAAAGAAAAAAATGGGACAAAGCATGATGAAAAAGGACTCGAGGGCTGAGATAAGGATAGGGAGATCACTCACCTGTTATCGTCACAGGCAAAACAGACTCAGTATAAGGAGATTAATGTAATTTATTACCTATCACTAGCAGACTAGAATAGTGAGAAACTAAAAACAACCTAAAAACACCTTCCCTCCATCCACCCTTTTCTACCTCCTCCCCCCTAGTGGCACAGGGATACGGGCAATGGGAGCTGTGGTCAGTCCCTGAGACTGTCTCTGCTGCTCCTTCACGGTCACTCTCTGCCCCTGCTCCATGTGGGGTCCCTCCCATGGGATGCTGTCCTTCCCGAACTGAGCCTGCAAGGGCTTCCCACAGGCAGCAGTTCTTCAAGAACTGCTCCCACATGGCTCCATACCGTGGGGTCCATCCCCCATGAGCAAACTGCACCATCACAGGTCCCCCACGTGTGGGCATAGAAAATTAAGACCCCCTGCTCCTCATGGGCTCCTCTCCATGGGCTGCAGCCCCGGCCCGGGGCCTGCTCCTGTGGGGACTCTCCATGGGCCGCAGCCTCCTCCAGGCCACATGCACCTGCTCCACAAGGGGGCTCCTCCACCCACGGGGGGGCTGCAGCGTGGAGATCTGCTCCATGTGGGACCCATGGGCTGCAAGGGGACAGCCTGCTCCACCAGGGGCCTCCCCACGTGCTGCTGGGGAACTTCTGCTCCGGCTCCTGGAGCACCTCCTGCCCTCCTGCTGCACTGATCTTGGGGTCTGCAGGGATGTTTCTCAGTTCTCACTCTCCCAGCTGCTGTTGCACAGCAGTTGTTTTTTTTCCTCTTTTCTTAAACCTGTTTTCACAGAGGCCCAACTAATGTTGCACAAGTGAGTTCTGGCAATTGGTGGGTCCCTTTGGAGCCAGCTGAAACTGGCCCTTATATAACACAGGGCAGCTTCTAGATTCTTCTCACAGAGGCCACCCCTGAAGCCCCACTGTTGCCAAGCCTTTGCCATGTAAACCCAAGACAGGAACTTAAATTAATCCAAAACAAAACTTTGGAAAGTGCAGTTCTTACTGTAATTTCTTTGCAAGGTGTCTTGTGTTCTAGTATGTCATTCAGATTGGTCAGGTCAATTCTTACCTCTTCATACCATGTGCACAAAAAAAAAAAAAAAAAAAAAAAATCGGATTATGTGAAGACAAGCATGACAGAAATGTGTCTGAAGTAGCAACTAGAAGTTCGAAGATTCAAAACAAATATGGTGCTTAGGGAAGATAATATTTTAACAGATTCAGTCCTCATGATAGTCATAGTTAACACGTAACAGTTTGGTATGCCTAGAGCTAGGGGTATGCAGAGCAAGGGTGACTAAATTGTGGATCAAACTAGCCCATAAATCAGTTTATAGTCTCAGTGAATGCTGGTGGCTAACCACTCAGCTCACATCTGTTGACCACCCCAGAGACGGAGCTCATGAATTTCAGTAATTCCCTGACAGATTGCAAATCATCTGTGTTAGAAAATAAGAGCATTGTTTTTTCTGCTTCTACAGGTTATCTGTGAGTTCCTGTGTGAAACAAAAGAGCTAATAATAAGGCAGATGATGAGATAGGAACAGATGTGGGCCCAAGCCTTGGCTCACATTCTTGTTGACCCAGAAGGGGACACCTGGTTGAGAAAGACCAGATCTCAGTTTGCCTCCCAGTCAAAACCTGAAGTATCAAAAAAGAAGAAAAAGAAAAAACAAACAAACAAACAAACATGTACATCTGCACATCCCAACTGTAAAGGGATGTGCAGATGGAGCCTAGCCTGGTGCCTGGGGACCCAGGGTCTCTGTGCAGACTGAGGGATGCAGCTACTGCTTTCCCCTTTGAAGGTTCAACCATGTATTCAAGAGACACACAGCCAGACACACAACACTGACAAGACCTGTGACACAGATTGCCAAAGACAAGGCAACAGCACCCACACACAGGGCTCACACACCACACCAGCACAGAGAGCTTAGTTCCCTCCTCCCCTTGGGCTGGCACAGACAGCAGCTCCCTGGTGCAGGCACACAGACCCCTCCAGGCTCACCAGCACATGCACACTCATGGGTGCCCCAAGCACCAGCACAACCCCTCTGCCTATCCAGCACCCCTGCCTGCATCCCGGCCTCTCTCACCCACCCCATGGGTACCCTGCTCTCTGGCTGCTCCAGTGCACACCCAGTTTGGGGCAGACAGACACTGACCCCAGCAGCTGACAACAATGAACTGTGACCCGCAGCCCTGCTCCAGCTGCCAGCACAGAGCCCCTCACTCGCCTCACTCACCCCATTCCCCAGCAGCAGGTCTAGGGACACACAGCGCTCCTGTCCCGGGGGCTGGAGGATCAAGACCCCCCACCCGCTCCAGGAGCTGATGCTGACACCCCACTGGTTGCAGAAGTTGCCATCACAGGCTGGGGTGCTCACACTCCAGCCTGACTCCAGCAGCCAGCACCCAGTCCTTTCTCACAGACACAGGTCCCACCAGGAGCTGGCACTGAGCCCTTGTGGCACTGACACTAAGAATAGAGAGCAAGTTTACAAAGAGAGAAGGTTAGAGAAGATCCAATAAGAAGATTTTAAAAGATGGAACAAACTGCAGTGATCAGGTGCAGGGCTTCTGACCCCTTTTATGCTCCTGTCTGTCTGCCCCCCTCTTTATTTCTTCCTGTTCTCCCTTCCCTCTAGTCATCACTGCCTCCTTTATCATTTGTTGTTCAGGTTAGTGTCCTTGTATGTTCTTGTTAATGGTTTCCTCCTGTTCTTTTTATCCTTTTTTTTTTCTGCTGACAAAAGTCCTTGACCTGATATCCCTAAAAGAGCAGACACTCTCTTTCCACACACCCTTAGACAAAACAAGTTCTATGCCCAAAACAAGAGGTATTCTGCAACCCAGAATTTTGAAGAATTAGGTATAAAGACACAAAGGTTATATCCATATAAGTAAATCTATCATGTCTGTAGCAGTTCTCTAGTACTAAGGCAATATAGCATGGAACAACCCACAAAGCCATTTTTAAATTCTCTTGGCCTCAAAAATCCAGTGGTTGTATATAAACTGTCTATTGGTAATGGACATTGGTCTACGCTAGCTCTCAGATTAGTTCAGACAGTGCTAGTTAACACAAGGAAAAAAACATGCCATTTATACAGTTAAATTGTTAGAACAGTTTCTAATGGATCCCCAGTTCTTGGGGATGTTCCATGGTATTTCTTGACTTACTGGTGTAAACCTAGCCCATATAGCTCTGCAACAATCAACTTGGATTGAGCAAGACAAGGACAGAGTTAGAAGTCTAAACAGACCAGGGCTGTTGTAATACAGTCTTGCTGTCTCTCCACTGAGGCCCATAAATAACCTTCTTTTATTTATATCATCAAAATTATCAAATTATTTCTGACAAAGAATCACCTTTATAGTTACTCAGTTTTCGTAGTCACACCCTCAAATGCATATTCATAAAAGAAGGACAGAACAACAGACAGACTTTTGAACTTCAATGTATATTGTTTTTTTAGCTTTTGCTTACACAGTTTCAGCAAGAGTTTTAAGAATGGTCAGAGCAACAGGTCCAGATCAAGCAAAATATAACAATGGACTGCATGTGTAGAAGTGGAGTGACAAGTCTTGAACTACTTTCTAAAAATGCTGCTAGCACTCAATTAGTGATGAAGGAGCACTGAAACGTCCATGGTATCAATGCAGTTATGTTTAACAGATTTCTTTATTTATTAATATTGATGAACAACACTTGAGAGTACTTGTCTGCTTCTTCAGACAGAGAAAATTCAAAGTATTATTATCATTTACTTACTGACATTAAGTACGTCAGCACATTGTGCAGCAATGACAGTACATTGTACAGCAAAGAATAGAACACGCAAAGGACTTAGCAGCACAAAGATAATCGTTTGCATAACTTAATAAAGACACTGAAACAGTCTATAGTTTGCTACTGGTAACTTTTGAGTTGTATTTTTCATCTACTATGTTTTGTATATAACAAAATTAGAACAAGGCACTCTAATTATCGTCTGTTTTCCAACTGTACTTTCTCTTGACAGTAGGCTTTTTTCAGTGCGACACTTATAGATGAACAGAATAAAGTTTC